>NC_083351.1:87779575-87824575 GCF_030254825.1 Meriones unguiculatus
ATATCACTTTTCAGTTTTCCTGTTGTAATAATTGAACGGGCGACACGTATGTGATTTAGTTTACAAAGTTGTGCTTTGCTTTTCTGTTCTTTCGATGGAAACTAGTTTCTGTGCCGTACAGTGCGAGATAACACTTTTCGGTTTTCCTGTATTCCTAATTGAGCGAGTGACACACTTGTGATTCAGTATACAAAGTAGTGCTTTTCATTTACGTTCTTTCATTGGAAACTTGTTCCTGTTAGGAACAAGTTAGGGTTAGGGTAAGGGATAGGGTTAGCGTTAGGGTTAGGGTTAGGGTTAGGGTTAGGGTTAGGGTTAGGGTTAGGGGTTAGGGTTAGGGTTAGGGTTAGGGCCTTAGGGTTAGGGTTAGGGTTAGGGTTATATCACTTTTCAGTTTTCCTGTTATAATAATTGAACAGGCGACACATATGTGAATTAGTTTACAAAGTTGTGCTTTCTGTTTCTGTTCTTTCTTTGGAAACTTGTTTCTGTGCCATACAGTTTGAGATAACACTTTTCGGTTTCCCTGTATTCCTAATTGAGCGAGCGACACACATGTGATTCAGTTTACAAAGTAGTGCTTTTCATTTACGTTCTTTCGTTGGAAACTTGTTCCTGTTAGGAACAAGTTAGGGTTAGGGTTAGGGTTAGGGTTAGGTTAGGGCTGGGTAAGGGATAGGGTTAGCGTTAGGGTTAGGGTTAGGGTTAGGGTTAGGGTTAGGGTTAGGGTTAGGTGTTAGGGTTAGGGTTAGGTTTAGGGTTAGGGTTAGGGTTAGGGGTTAGGGATAGGGTTAGGGTTAGGGCCTTAGGGTTAGGGTTAGGGTTAGGGTTATATCACTTTTCAGTTTTCCTGTTATAATAATTGAACAGGCGACACATATGTGAATTAGTTTACAAAGTTGTGCTTTGCGGTTCTGTTCTTTCGATGGAAAAATGTTCCTGTGCTGTACAGTGTGTTATATCACTTTTCAGTTTTCCTCTTCTAATAATTGAACAGGCGACACGTATGTCATTTAGTTTACAAAGTTGTGCTTTCCGTTTCTGTTCTTTCTTTGGAAACTTGTTTCTGTGCCATACAGTGTGAGATAACACTTTTCGATTTCCCTGTATTCCTAATTGAGCGAGCGACACACATGAGATTTAGTTTACAAAGTAGTGCTTTGGGTTTCTGTTCTTCTTGGAAACTTGTTTCTGTGCTGTACAGTGTGATATATCACTTTTCAGTTCTCCTGTTGTAATAATTGAACGGGCGACACGTATGTGATTTAGTTTACAAAGTTGTGCTTTGCTTTTCTGTTCTTTCGATGGAAACTAGTTTCTGTGCCGTACAGTGCGAGATAACACTTTTCGGTTTTCCTGTATTCCTAATTGAGCGAGTGACACACATGTGATTCAGTTTACAAAGTAGTGCTTTTCATTTACGTTCATTCGTTGGAAACTTGTTCCTGTTAGGAACAAGTTAGGGTTAGGGTTAGGGTTAGGGTTAGGTTAGGGCTGGGTAAGGGATAGGGTTAGCGTTAGGGTTAGGGTTAGGGTTAGGGTTAGGGTTAGGGTTAGGGTTAGGGTTAGGTTTAGGGTTAGGGTTAGGGTTAGGGTTAGGGTTAGGCTTAGGGGTTAGGGTTAGGGTTAGGGTTAGGGCCTTAGGGTTAGGGTTAGGGTTAGGGTTATATCACTTTTCAGTTTTCCTGTGATAATAATTGAACAGGCGACACATATGTGAATTAGTTTACAAAGTTGTGCTTTCCGTTTCTGTTCTTTCTTTGGAAACTTGTTTCTGTGCCATACAGTGTGAGATAACACTTTTCGGTTTCTCTGTATTCCTAATTGAGCGAGCGACACACATGTGATTTAGTTTACAAAGTAGTTTTTTGGGTTTCTGTTCTTCTTGGAAACTTGTTTCTGTGCTGTACAGTGTGATATATCACTTTTCAGTTCTCCTGTTGTAATAATTGAACGGGCGACACGTATGTGATTTAGTTTACAAACTTGTGCTTTGCGTTTCTGTTCTTTTTTTGGAAACTTGTTTCTGTGCCGTACAGTGCGAGATAACACTTTTCAGTTTTCCTGTATTCCTAATTGAGCAAGCGACACACAGGTGATTCTGTTTAAAAGTAGTGCTTTGCTTTTCTGTTCTTTCGTTGGAAACTTGTTCTTGTGCTGTACAGTGAGATATATTACTTTTCAGTTTTCCTGTAATCCTAATGGAGCGAGCGACACACATGTGATTTAGTTTACAAATTAGTGATTTTCTTTTTTGTTCTTTCATTTGAAACTTGTTCCTGTGCTGTACAATGTGATATATCACTTTTCAGTTTTCGTGTTAGAATAATTTAACAGGCGACACGTATGTGAATTAGTTTACAAAGATGAGCTTTGCGTTTTTGTTCTTTCGATGGAAACATGTTCCTGTGCTGTACAGTGTGTTATATCACTTTTCAGTTTTCCTCTGATAATAATTGAACAGGCGACACGTATGTGAATTAGTTTACAAAGTTGTGCTTTCCGTTTCTGTTCTTTCTTTGGAAACTTGTTTCTGTGCCATGCAGTGTGAGATAACACTTTTCGGTTTCCCTGTATTCCTAATTGAGGGAGCGACACACATGTGATTTAGTTTACAAAGTAGTGCTTTGGGTTTCTGTTCTTCTTGGAAACTTGTTTCTGTGCTGTACAGTGTGATATATCACTTTTCAGTTCTCCTGTTGTAATAATTGAACGGGCGACACGTATGTGATTTAGTTTACAAAGTTGTGCTTTGCTTTTCTGTTCTTTCGATGGAAACTAGTTTCTGTGCCGTACAGTGCGAGATAACACTTTTCGGTTTTCCTGTATTCCTATTTGAGCGAGTGACACACATGTGATTCAGTATACAAAGTAGTGCTTTTCATTTACGTTCTTTCGTTGGAAACTTGTTCCTGTTAGGAACAAGTTAGGGTTAGGGTTAGGGTTAGGGTTAGGGTTAGGGTTAGGGTTAGGGTTAGGGTTAGGTGAGGGCTGGGTAAGGGATAGGGTTAGCGTTAGGGTTAGGGTTAGGGTTAGGGTTAGGTTTAGGGTTAGGGTTAGGGTTAGGGTTAGGGTTAGGGGTTAGGGTTAGGGTTAGGGTTAGGGCCTTAGGGTTAGGGTTAGGGTTAGGGTTATATCACTTTTCAGTTTTCCTGTTATAATAATTGAACAGGCGACACATATGTGAATTAGTTTACAAAGTTGTGCTTTGCGGTTCTGTTCTTTCAATGGAAACATGTTCCTGTGCTGTACAGTGTGTTATATCACTTTTCAGTTTTCCTCTTCTAATAATTGAACAGGCGACACGTATGTCATTTAGTTTACAAAGTTGTGCTTTCCGTTTCTGTTCTTTCTTTGAAAACTTGTTTCTGTGCCATACAGTGTGAGATAACACTTTTCGATTTCCCTGTATTCCTAATTGAGCGAGAGACACACATGAGATTTAGTTTACAAAGTAGTGCTTTGGGTTTCTGTTCTTCTTGGAAACTTGTTTCTGTGCTGTACAGTGTGATATATCACTTTTCAGTTCTCCTGTTGTAATAATTGAACGGGCGACACGTATGTCATTTAGTTTACAAAGTTGTGCTTTCCGTTTCTGTTCTTTCTTTGGAAACTTGTTTCTGTGCCATACAGTGTGAGATAACACTGTTCGATTTCCCTGTATTCCTAATTGAGCGAGCGACACACATGTGATTTAGTTTACAAATTAGTGATTTTCTTTTGTGTTCTTTCATTTGAAACTTGTTCCTGTGCTGTACAATGTGATATATCACTTTTCAGTTTTCCTGTTATAATAATTGAACAGGCGACACGTATGTGAAATAGTTTACAAAGATGTGCTTTGCGTTTCTGTTCTTTCGATGGAAACATGTTCCTGTGCTGTACAGTGTGTTATATCACTTTTCAGTTTTCCTCTCATAATAATTGAACAGGCGACACGTATGTGAATTAGTTTACAAAGTTGTGCTTTCCGTTTCTGTTCTTTCTTTGGAAACTTGTTTCTGTGCCATGCAGTGTGAGATAACACTTTTCGGTTTCCCTGTATTCCTAATTGAGCGAGCGACACACATGTGATTTACTTTACAAAGTAGTGCTTTGGGTTTCTGTTCTTCTTGGAAACTTGTTTCTGTGCTGTACAGTGTGATATATCACTTTTCAGTTTTCCTGTTGTAATAATTGAACGGGCGACACGTATGTGATTTAGTTTACAAAGTTGTGCTTTGCTTTTCTGTTCTTTCGATGGAAACTAGTTTCTGTGCCGTACAGTGCGAGATAACACTTTTCGGTTTTCCTGTATTCCTAATTGAGCGAGTGACACACATGTGATTCAGTATACAAAGTAGTGCTTTTCATTTACGTTCATTCGTTGGAAACTTGTTCCTGTTAGGAACAAGTTAGGGTTAGGGTTAGGGTTAGGGTTAGGTTAGGGCTGGGTAAGGGATAGGGTTAGCGTTAGGGTTAGGGTTAGGGTTAGGGTTAGGGGTTAGGGTTAGGGTTAGGGTTAGGGTTAGGGGTTAGGGTTAGGGTTAGGGCCTTAGGGTTAGGGTTAGGGTTAGGGTTATATCACTTTTCAGTTTTCCTGTTATAATAATTGAACAGGCGACACATATGTGAATTAGTTTACAAAGTTGTGCTTTCCGTTTCTGTTCTTTCTTTGGAAACTTTTTTCTGTGCCATACAGTGTGAGATAACACTTTTCGGTTTCCCTGTATTCCTAATTGAGCGAGCGACACACATGTGATTTAGTTTACAAAGTAGTGCTTTGGGTTTCTGTTCTTCTTGGAAACTTGTTCTGTGCTGTACAGTGTGATATATCACTTTTCAGTTCTCATGTTGTAATAATTGAACGGGCGACACGTATGTGATTTAGTTTACAAACTTGTGCTTTGCGTTTCTGTTCTTTTTTTGGAAACTTGTTTCTGTGCCGTACAGTGCGAGATAACACTTTTCAGTTTTCCTGTATTCCTAATTGAGCAAGCGACACACAGGTGATTCTGTTTAAAAGTAGTGCTTTGCTTTTCTGTTCTTTCGTTGGAAACTTGTTCTTGTGCTGTACAGTGAGATATATTACTTTTCAGTTTTCCTGTAATCCTAATGGAGCGAGCGACACACATGTGATTTAGTTTACAAATTAGTGATTTTCTTTTTTGTTCTTTCATTTGAAACTTGTTCCTGTGCTGTACAATGTGATATATCACTTTTCAGTTTTCGTGTTAGAATAATTTAACAGGCGACACGTATGTGAATTAGTTTACAAAGATGAGCTTTGCGTTTTTGTTCTTTCGATGGAAACATGTTCCTGTGCTGTACAGTGTGTTATATCACTTTTCAGTTTTCCTCTGATAATAATTGAACAGGCGACACGTATGTGAATTAGTTTACAAAGTTGTGCTTTCCGTTTCTGTTCTTTCTTTGGAAACTTGTTTCTGTGCCATGCAGTGTGAGATAACACTTTTCGGTTTCCCTGTATTCCTAATTGAGGGAGCGACACACATGTGATTTAGTTTACAAAGTAGTGCTTTGGGTTTCTGTTCTTCTTGGAAACTTGTTTCTGTGCTGTACAGTGTGATATATCACTTTTCAGTTCTCCTGTTGTAATAATTGAACGGGCGACACGTATGTGATTTAGTTTACAAAGTTGTGCTTTGCTTTTCTGTTCTTTCGATGGAAACTAGTTTCTGTGCCGTACAGTGCGAGATAACACTTTTCGGTTTTCCTGTATTCCTATTTGAGCGAGTGACACACATGTGATTCAGTATACAAAGTAGTGCTTTTCATTTACGTTCTTTCGTTGGAAACTTGTTCCTGTTAGGAACAAGTTAGGGTTAGGGTTAGGGTTAGGGTTAGGGTTAGGGTTAGGGTTAGGGTTAGGGTTAGGTGAGGGCTGGGTAAGGGATAGGGTTAGCGTTAGGGTTAGGGTTAGGGTTAGGGTTAGGTTTAGGGTTAGGGTTAGGGTTAGGGTTAGGGTTAGGGGTTAGGGTTAGGGTTAGGGTTAGGGCCTTAGGGTTAGGGTTAGGGTTAGGGTTATATCACTTTTCAGTTTTCCTGTTATAATAATTGAACAGGCGACACATATGTGAATTAGTTTACAAAGTTGTGCTTTGCGGTTCTGTTCTTTCAATGGAAACATGTTCCTGTGCTGTACAGTGTGTTATATCACTTTTCAGTTTTCCTCTTCTAATAATTGAACAGGCGACACGTATGTCATTTAGTTTACAAAGTTGTGCTTTCCGTTTCTGTTCTTTCTTTGAAAACTTGTTTCTGTGCCATACAGTGTGAGATAACACTTTTCGATTTCCCTGTATTCCTAATTGAGCGAGAGACACACATGAGATTTAGTTTACAAAGTAGTGCTTTGGGTTTCTGTTCTTCTTGGAAACTTGTTTCTGTGCTGTACAGTGTGATATATCACTTTTCAGTTCTCCTGTTGTAATAATTGAACGGGCGACACGTATGTCATTTAGTTTACAAAGTTGTGCTTTCCGTTTCTGTTCTTTCTTTGGAAACTTGTTTCTGTGCCATACAGTGTGAGATAACACTGTTCGATTTCCCTGTATTCCTAATTGAGCGAGCGACACACATGTGATTTAGTTTACAAATTAGTGATTTTCTTTTGTGTTCTTTCATTTGAAACTTGTTCCTGTGCTGTACAATGTGATATATCACTTTTCAGTTTTCCTGTTATAATAATTGAACAGGCGACACGTATGTGAAATAGTTTACAAAGATGTGCTTTGCGTTTCTGTTCTTTCGATGGAAACATGTTCCTGTGCTGTACAGTGTGTTATATCACTTTTCAGTTTTCCTCTCATAATAATTGAACAGGCGACACGTATGTGAATTAGTTTACAAAGTTGTGCTTTCCGTTTCTGTTCTTTCTTTGGAAACTTGTTTCTGTGCCATGCAGTGTGAGATAACACTTTTCGGTTTCCCTGTATTCCTAATTGAGCGAGCGACACACATGTGATTTACTTTACAAAGTAGTGCTTTGGGTTTCTGTTCTTCTTGGAAACTTGTTTCTGTGCTGTACAGTGTGATATATCACTTTTCAGTTTTCCTGTTGTAATAATTGAACGGGCGACACGTATGTGATTTAGTTTACAAAGTTGTGCTTTGCTTTTCTGTTCTTTCGATGGAAACTAGTTTCTGTGCCGTACAGTGCGAGATAACACTTTTCGGTTTTCCTGTATTCCTAATTGAGCGAGTGACACACATGTGATTCAGTATACAAAGTAGTGCTTTTCATTTACGTTCATTCGTTGGAAACTTGTTCCTGTTAGGAACAAGTTAGGGTTAGGGTTAGGGTTAGGGTTAGGTTAGGGCTGGGTAAGGGATAGGGTTAGCGTTAGGGTTAGGGTTAGGGTTAGGGTTAGGGGTTAGGGTTAGGGTTAGGGTTAGGGTTAGGGGTTAGGGTTAGGGTTAGGGCCTTAGGGTTAGGGTTAGGGTTAGGGTTATATCACTTTTCAGTTTTCCTGTTATAATAATTGAACAGGCGACACATATGTGAATTAGTTTACAAAGTTGTGCTTTCCGTTTCTGTTCTTTCTTTGGAAACTTTTTTCTGTGCCATACAGTGTGAGATAACACTTTTCGGTTTCCCTGTATTCCTAATTGAGCGAGCGACACACATGTGATTTAGTTTACAAAGTAGTGCTTTGGGTTTCTGTTCTTCTTGGAAACTTGTTCTGTGCTGTACAGTGTGATATATCACTTTTCAGTTCTCATGTTGTAATAATTGAACGGGCGACACGTATGTGATTTAGTTTACAAACTTGTGCTTTGCGTTTCTGTTCTTTTTTTGGAAACTTGTTTCTGTGCCGTACAGTGCGAGATAACACTTTTCAGTTTTCCTGTATTCCTAATTGAGCAAGCGACACACAGGTGATTCTGTTTAAAAGTAGTGCTTTGCTTTTCTGTTCTTTCGTTGGAAACTTGTTCTTGTGCTGTACAGTGAGATATATTACTTTTCAGTTTTCCTGTAATCCTAATGGAGCGAGCGACACACATGTGATTTAGTTTACAAATTAGTGATTTTCTTTTTTGTTCTTTCATTTGAAACTTGTTCCTGTGCTGTACAATGTGATATATCACTTTTCAGTTTTCGTGTTAGAATAATTTAACAGGCGACACGTATGTGAATTAGTTTACAAAGATGAGCTTTGCGTTTTTGTTCTTTCGATGGAAACATGTTCCTGTGCTGTACAGTGTGTTATATCACTTTTCAGTTTTCCTCTGATAATAATTGAACAGGCGACACGTATGTGAATTAGTTTACAAAGTTGTGCTTTCCGTTTCTGTTCTTTCTTTGGAAACTTGTTTCTGTGCCATGCAGTGTGAGATAACACTTTTCGGTTTCCCTGTATTCCTAATTGAGGGAGCGACACACATGTGATTTAGTTTACAAAGTAGTGCTTTGGGTTTCTGTTCTTCTTGGAAACTTGTTTCTGTGCTGTACAGTGTGATATATCACTTTTCAGTTCTCCTGTTGTAATAATTGAACGGGCGACACGTATGTGATTTAGTTTACAAAGTTGTGCTTTGCTTTTCTGTTCTTTCGATGGAAACTAGTTTCTGTGCCGTACAGTGCGAGATAACACTTTTCGGTTTTCCTGTATTCCTATTTGAGCGAGTGACACACATGTGATTCAGTATACAAAGTAGTGCTTTTCATTTACGTTCTTTCGTTGGAAACTTGTTCCTGTTAGGAACAAGTTAGGGTTAGGGTTAGGGTTAGGGTTAGGGTTAGGGTTAGGGTTAGGGTTAGGGTTAGGTGAGGGCTGGGTAAGGGATAGGGTTAGCGTTAGGGTTAGGGTTAGGGTTAGGGTTAGGTTTAGGGTTAGGGTTAGGGTTAGGGTTAGGGTTAGGGGTTAGGGTTAGGGTTAGGGTTAGGGCCTTAGGGTTAGGGTTAGGGTTAGGGTTATATCACTTTTCAGTTTTCCTGTTATAATAATTGAACAGGCGACACATATGTGAATTAGTTTACAAAGTTGTGCTTTGCGGTTCTGTTCTTTCAATGGAAACATGTTCCTGTGCTGTACAGTGTGTTATATCACTTTTCAGTTTTCCTCTTCTAATAATTGAACAGGCGACACGTATGTCATTTAGTTTACAAAGTTGTGCTTTCCGTTTCTGTTCTTTCTTTGAAAACTTGTTTCTGTGCCATACAGTGTGAGATAACACTTTTCGATTTCCCTGTATTCCTAATTGAGCGAGAGACACACATGAGATTTAGTTTACAAAGTAGTGCTTTGGGTTTCTGTTCTTCTTGGAAACTTGTTTCTGTGCTGTACAGTGTGATATATCACTTTTCAGTTCTCCTGTTGTAATAATTGAACGGGCGACACGTATGTCATTTAGTTTACAAAGTTGTGCTTTCCGTTTCTGTTCTTTCTTTGGAAACTTGTTTCTGTGCCATACAGTGTGAGATAACACTGTTCGATTTCCCTGTATTCCTAATTGAGCGAGCGACACACATGTGATTTAGTTTACAAATTAGTGATTTTCTTTTGTGTTCTTTCATTTGAAACTTGTTCCTGTGCTGTACAATGTGATATATCACTTTTCAGTTTTCCTGTTATAATAATTGAACAGGCGACACGTATGTGAAATAGTTTACAAAGATGTGCTTTGCGTTTCTGTTCTTTCGATGGAAACATGTTCCTGTGCTGTACAGTGTGTTATATCACTTTTCAGTTTTCCTCTCATAATAATTGAACAGGCGACACGTATGTGAATTAGTTTACAAAGTTGTGCTTTCCGTTTCTGTTCTTTCTTTGGAAACTTGTTTCTGTGCCATGCAGTGTGAGATAACACTTTTCGGTTTCCCTGTATTCCTAATTGAGCGAGCGACACACATGTGATTTACTTTACAAAGTAGTGCTTTGGGTTTCTGTTCTTCTTGGAAACTTGTTTCTGTGCTGTACAGTGTGATATATCACTTTTCAGTTTTCCTGTTGTAATAATTGAACGGGCGACACGTATGTGATTTAGTTTACAAAGTTGTGCTTTGCTTTTCTGTTCTTTCGATGGAAACTAGTTTCTGTGCCGTACAGTGCGAGATAACACTTTTCGGTTTTCCTGTATTCCTAATTGAGCGAGTGACACACATGTGATTCAGTATACAAAGTAGTGCTTTTCATTTACGTTCATTCGTTGGAAACTTGTTCCTGTTAGGAACAAGTTAGGGTTAGGGTTAGGGTTAGGGTTAGGTTAGGGCTGGGTAAGGGATAGGGTTAGCGTTAGGGTTAGGGTTAGGGTTAGGGTTAGGGGTTAGGGTTAGGGTTAGGGTTAGGGTTAGGGGTTAGGGTTAGGGTTAGGGCCTTAGGGTTAGGGTTAGGGTTAGGGTTATATCACTTTTCAGTTTTCCTGTTATAATAATTGAACAGGCGACACATATGTGAATTAGTTTACAAAGTTGTGCTTTCCGTTTCTGTTCTTTCTTTGGAAACTTTTTTCTGTGCCATACAGTGTGAGATAACACTTTTCGGTTTCCCTGTATTCCTAATTGAGCGAGCGACACACATGTGATTTAGTTTACAAAGTAGTGCTTTGGGTTTCTGTTCTTCTTGGAAACTTGTTCTGTGCTGTACAGTGTGATATATCACTTTTCAGTTCTCATGTTGTAATAATTGAACGGGCGACACGTATGTGATTTAGTTTACAAACTTGTGCTTTGCGTTTCTGTTCTTTTTTTGGAAACTTGTTTCTGTGCCGTACAGTGCGAGATAACACTTTTCAGTTTTCCTGTATTCCTAATTGAGCAAGCGACACACAGGTGATTCTGTTTAAAAGTAGTGCTTTGCTTTTCTGTTCTTTCATTGGAAACTTGTTCTTGTGCTGTACAGTGAGATATATTACTTTTCAGTTTTCCTGTAATCCTAATGGAGCGAGCGACACACATGTGATTTAGTTTACAAATTAGTGATTTTCTTTTTTGTTCTTTCATTTGAAACTTGTTCCTGTGCTGTACAATGTGATATATCACTTTTCAGTTTTCCTGTTATAATAATTGAACAGGCGACACGTATGTGAATTAGTTTACAAAGATGTGCTTTGCGTTTCTGTTCTTTCGATGGAAACATGTTCCTGTGCTGTACAGTGTGTTATATCACTTTTCAGTTTTCCTCTCATAATAATTGAACAGGCGACACGTATGTGAATTAGTTTACAAAGTTGTGCTTTCCGTTTCTGTTCTTTCTTTGGAAACTTGTTTCTGTGCCATGCAGTGTGAGATAACACTTTTCGGTTTCCCTGTATTCCTAATTGAGGGAGCGACACACATGTGATTTAGTTTACAAAGTAGTGCTTTGGGTTTCTGTTCTTCTTGGAAACTTGTTTCTGTGCTGTACAGTGTGATATATCACTTTTCAGTTCTCCTGTTGTAATAATTGAACGGGCGACACGTATGTGATTTAGTTTACAAAGTTGTGCTTTGCTTTTCTGTTCTTTCGATGGAAACTAGTTTCTGTGCCGTACAGTGCGAGATAACACTTTTCGGTTTTCCTGTATTCCTAATTGAGCGAGTGACACACATGTGATTCAGTATACAAAGTAGTGCTTTTCATTTACGATCTTTCGTTGGAAACTTGTTCCTGTTAGGAACAAGTTAGGGTTAGGGTAAGGGTTAGGGTTAGGGTTAGGGTTAGGTGAGGGCTGGGTAAGGGATAGGGTTAGTGTTAGGGTTAGGGTTAGGGTTAGGGTTAGGGTTAGGGTTAGGGGTTAGGGTTAGGGTTAGGGTTAGGGCCTTCGGGTTAGGGTTAGGGTTAGGGTTAGGGTTATATCACTTTTCAGTTTTCCTGTTATAATAATTGAACAGGCGACACATATGTGAATTAGTTTACAAAGTTGTGCTTTGCGGTTCTGTTCTTTCAATGGAAACATGTTCCTGTGCTGTACAGTGTGTTATATCACTTTTCAGTTTTCCTCTTCTAATAATTGAACAGGCGACACGTATGTCATTTAGTTTACAAAGTTGTGCTTTCCCTTTCTGTTCTTTCTTTGGAAACTTGTTTCTGTGCCATACAGTGTGAGATAACACTTTTCGATTTCCCTGTATTCCTAATTGAGCGAGAGACACACATGAGATTTAGTTTACAAAGTAGTGCTTTGGGTTTCTGTTCTTCTTGGAAACTTGTTTCTGTGCTGTACAGTGTGATATATCACTTTTCAGTTCTGTTGTAATAATTGAACGGGCGACACGTATGTCATTTAGTTTACAAAGTTGTGCTTTCCGTTTCTGTTCTTTCTTTGGAAACTTGTTTCTGTGCCATACAGTGTGAGATAACACTTTTCGATTTCCCTGTATTCCTAATTGAGCGAGCGACACACATGTGATTTAGTTTACAAAGTAGTGCTTTGGGTTTCTGTTCTTCTTGGAAACTTGTTTCTGTGCTGTACAGTGTGATATATCACTTTTCAGTTCTCATGTTGTAATAATTGAACGGGCGACACGTATGTGATTTAGTTTACAAACTTGTGCTTTGCGTTTCTGTTCTTTTTTTGGAAACTTGTTTCTGTGCCGTACAGTGCGAGATAACACTTTTCAGTTTTCCTGTATTCCTAATTGAGCAAGCGACACACAGGTGATTCTGTTTAAAAGTAGTGCTTTGCTTTTCTGTTCTTTCATTGGAAACTTGTTCTTGTGCTGTACAGTGAGATATATTACTTTTCAGTTTTCCTGTAATCCTATTGGAGCGAGCGACACACATGTGATTTAGTTTACAAATTAGTGATTTTCTTTTTTGTTCTTTCATTTGAAACTTGTTCCTGTGCTGTACAATGTGATATATCACTTTTCAGTTTTCCTGTTAGAATAATTGAACAGGCGACACGTATGTGAATTAGTTTACAAAGTTGTGCTTTCCGTTTCTGTTCTTTCTTTGGAAACTTGTTTCTGTACCATGCAGTGTGAGATAACACTTTTCGGTTTCCCTGTATTCCTAATTGAGGGAGCGACACACATGTGATTTAGTTTACAAAGTAGTGCTTTGGGTTTCTGTTCTTCTTGGAAACTTGTTTCTGTGCTGTACAGTGTGATATATCACTTTTCAGTTTTCCTGTTGTAATAATTGAACGGGCGACACGTATGTGATTTAGTTTACAAAGTTGTGCTTTGCTTTTCTGTTCTTTCGATGGAAACTAGTTTCTGTGCCGTACAGTGCGAGATAACACTTTTCGGTTTTCCTGTATTCCTAATTGAGCGAGTGACACACTTGTGATTCAGTATACAAAGTAGTGCTTTTCATTTACGTACTTTCATTGGAAACTTGTTCCTGTTAGGCACAAGTTAGGGTTAGGGTAAGGGATAGGGTTAGCGTTAGGGTTAGGGTTAGGGTTAGGGATAGGGTTAGGGTTAGGGGTTAGGGTTAGGGTTAGGGTTAGGGCCTTAGGGTTAGGGTTAGGGTTAGGGTTATATCACTTTTCAGTTTTCCTGTTATAATAATTGAACAGGCGACACATATGTGAATTAGTTTACAAAGTTGTGCTTTCTGTTTCTGTTCTTTCTTTGGAAACTTGTTTCTGTGCCATACAGTTTGAGATAACACTTTTCGGTTTCCCTGTATTCCTAATTGAGCGAGCGACACACATGTGATTCAGTTTACAAAGTAGTGCTTTTCATTTACGTTCCTGTTAGGAACAAGTTAGGGTTAGGGTTAGGGTTAGGGTTAGGTTAGGGCTGGGTAAGGGATAGGGTTAGCGTTAGGGTTAGGGTTAGGGTTAGGGTTAGGGTTAGGGTTAGGGTTAGGTGTTAGGGTTAGGGTTAGGTTTAGGGTTAGGGTTAGGGTTAGGTGTTAGGGTTAGGGTTAGGGTTAGGGCCTTAGGGTTAGGGTTAGGGTTAGGGTTATATCACTTTTCAGTTTTCCTGTTATAATAATTGAACAGGCGACACATATGTGAATTAGTTTACAAAGTTGTGCTTTG
The DNA here is from genome assembly GCF_030254825.1 of Meriones unguiculatus. Classification (NCBI taxonomy): domain Eukaryota; kingdom Metazoa; phylum Chordata; class Mammalia; order Rodentia; family Muridae; genus Meriones; species Meriones unguiculatus. The sequence goes on from NC_083351.1 coordinate 87,793,496, forward strand.
CGGTTCTGTTCTTTCGATGGAAAAATGTTCCTGTGCTGTACAGTGTGTTATATCACTTTTCAGTTTTCCTCTTCTAATAATTGAACAGGCGACACGTATGTCATTTAGTTTACAAAGTTGTGCTTTCCGTTTCTGTTCTTTCTTTGGAAACTTGTTTCTGTGCCATACAGTGTGAGATAACACTTTTCGATTTCCCTGTATTCCTAATTGAGCGAGCGACACACATGAGATTTAGTTTACAAAGTAGTGCTTTGGGTTTCTGTTCGTCTTGGAAACTTGTTTCTGTGCTGTACAGTGTGATATATCACTTTTCAGTTCTCCTGTTGTAATAATTGAACGGGCGACACGTATGTGATTTAGTTTACAAAGTTGTGCTTTGCTTTTCTGTTCTTTCGATGGAAACTAGTTTCTGTGCCGTACAGTGCGAGATAACACTTTTCGGTTTTCCTGTATTCCTAATTGAGCGAGTGACACACATGTGATTCAGTTTACAAAGTAGTGCTTTTCATTTACGTTCATTCGTTGGAAACTTGTTCCTGTTAGGAACAAGTTAGGGTTAGGGTTAGGGTTAGGGTTAGGTTAGGGCTGGGTAAGGGATAGGGTTAGCGTTAGGGTTAGGGTTAGGGTTAGGGTTAGGGGTTAGGGTTAGGGTTAGGGTTAGGGTTAGGGGTTAGGGTTAGGGTTAGGGTTAGGGCCTTAGGGTTAGGGTTAGGGTTAGGGTTATATCACTTTTCAGTTTTCCTGTGATAATAATTGAACAGGCGACACATATGTGAATTAGTTTACAAAGTTGTGCTTTCCGTTTCTGTTCTTTCTTTGGAAACTTGTTTCTGTGCCATACAGTGTGAGATAACACTTTTCGGTTTCTCTGTATTCCTAATTGAGAGAGCGACACACATGTGATTTAGTTTACAAAGTAGTTTTTTGGGTTTCTGTTCTTCTTGGAAACTTGTTTCTGTGCTGTACAGTGTGATATATCACTTTTCAGTTCTCCTGTTGTAATAATTGAACGGGCGACACGTATGTGATTTAGTTTACAAACTTGTGCTTTGCGTTTCTGTTCTTTTTTTGGAAACTTGTTTCTGTGCCGTACAGTGCGAGATAACACTTTTCAGTTTTCCTGTATTCCTAATTGAGCAAGCGACACACAGGTGATTCTGTTTAAAAGTAGTGCTTTGCTTTTCTGTTCTTTCGTTGGAAACTTGTTCTTGTGCTGTACAGTGAGATATATTACTTTTCAGTTTTCCTGTAATCCTAATGGAGCGAGCGACACACATGTGATTTAGTTTACAAATTAGTGATTTTCTTTTTTGTTCTTTCATTTGAAACTTGTTCCTGTGCTGTACAATGTGATATATCACTTTTCAGTTTTCCTGTTAGAATAATTGAACAGGCGACACGTATGTGAATTAGTTTACAAAGATGAGCTTTGCGTTTCTGTTCTTTCGATGGAAACATGTTCCTGTGCTGTACAGTGTGTTATATCACTTTTCAGTTTTCCTCTGATAATAATTGAACAGGCGACACGTATGTGAATTAGTTTACAAAGTTGTGCTTTCCGTTTCTGTTCTTTCTTTGGAAACTTGTTTCTGTGCCATGCAGTGTGAGATAACACTTTTCGGTTTCCCTGTATTCCTAATTGAGGGAGCGACACACATGTGATTTAGTTTACAAAGTAGTGCTTTGGGTTTCTGTTCTTCTTGGAAACTTGTTTCTGTGCTGTACAGTGTGATATATCACTTTTCAGTTTTCCTGTTGTAATAATTGAACGGGCGACACGTATGTGATTTAGTTTACAAAGTTGTGCTTTGCTTTTCTGTTCTTTCGATGGAAACTAGTTTCTGTGCCGTACAGTGCGAGATAACACTTTTCGGTTTTCCTGTATTCCTATTTGAGCGAGTGACACACATGTGATTCAGTATACAAAGTAGTGCTTTTCATTTACGTTCTTTCGTTGGAAACTTGTTCCTGTTAGGAACAAGTTAGGGTTAGGGTTAGGGTTAGGGTTAGGGTTAGGGTTAGGTGAGGGCTGGGTAAGGGATAGGGTTAGCGTTAGGGTTAGGGTTAGGGTTAGGGTTAGGTTTAGGGTTAGGGTTAGGGTTAGGGTTAGGGTTAGGGGTTAGGGTTAGGGTTAGGGTTAGGGCCTTAGGGTTAGGGTTAGGGTTAGGGTTATATCACTTTTCAGTTTTCCTGTTATAATAATTGAACAGGCGACACATATGTGAATTAGTTTACAAAGTTGTGCTTTGCAGTTCTGTTCTTTCAATGGAAACATGTTCCTGTGCTGTACAGTGTGTTATATCACTTTTCAGTTTTCCTCTTCTAATAATTGAACAGGCGACACGTATGTCATTTAGTTTACAAAGTTGTGCTTTCCGTTTCTGTTCTTTCTTTGAAAACTTGTTTCTGTGCCATACAGTGTGAGATAACACTTTTCGATTTCCCTGTATTCCTAATTGAGCGAGAGACACACATGAGATTTAGTTTACAAAGTAGTGCTTTGGGTTTCTGTTCTTCTTGGAAACTTGTTTCTGTGCTGTACAGTGTGATATATCACTTTTCAGTTCTCCTGTTGTAATAATTGAACGGGCGACACGTATGTCATTTAGTTTACAAAGTTGTGCTTTCCGTTTCTGTTCTTTCTTTGGAAACTTGTTTCTGTGCCATACAGTGTGAGATAACACTGTTCGATTTCCCTGTATTCCTAATTGAGCGAGCGACACACATGTGATTTAGTTTACAAAGTAGTGCTTTGGGTTTCTGTTCTTCTTGGAAACTTGTTTCTGTGCTGTACAGTGTGATATATCACTTTTCAGTTCTCATGTTGTAATAATTGAACGGGCGACACGTATGTGATTTAGTTTACAAACTTGTGCTTTGCGTTTCTGTTCTTTTTTTGGAAACTTGTTTCTGTGCCGTACAGTGCGAGATAACACTTTTCAGTTTTCCTGTATTCCTAATTGAGCAAGCGACACACAGGTGATTCTGTTTAAAAGTAGTGCTTTGCTTTTCTGTTCTTTCGTTGGAAACTTGTTCTTGTGCTGTACAGTGAGATATATTACTTTTCAGTTTTCCTGTAATCCTAATGGAGCGAGCGACACACATGTGATTTAGTTTACAAATTAGTGATTTTCTTTTGTGTTCTTTCATTTGAAACTTGTTCCTGTGCTGTACAATGTGATATATCACTTTTCAGTTTTCCTGTTAGAATAATTGAACAGGCGACACGTATGTGAATTAGTTTACAAAGATGTGCTTTGCGTTTCTGTTCTTTCGATGGAAACATGTTCCTGTGCTGTACAGTGTGTTATATCACTTTTCAGTTTTCCTCTCATAATAATTGAACAGGCGACACGTATGTGAATTAGTTTACAAAGTTGTGCTTTCCGTTTCTGTTCTTTCTTTGGAAACTTGTTTCTGTGCCATGCAGTGTGAGATAACACTTTTCGGTTTCCCTGTATTCCTAATTGAGCGAGCGACACACATGTGATTTAGTTTACAAAGTAGTGCTTTGGGTTTCTGTTCTTCTTGGAAACTTGTTTCTGTGCTGTACAGTGTGATATATCACTTTTCAGTTTTCCTGTTGTAATAATTGAACGGGCGACACGTATGTGATTTAGTTTACAAAGTTGTGCTTTGCTTTTCTGTTCTTTCGATGGAAACTAGTTTCTGTGCCGTACAGTGCGAGATAACACTTTTCGGTTTTCCTGTATTCCTATTTGAGCGAGTGACACACATGTGATTCAGTATACAAAGTAGTGCTTTTCATTTACGTTCTTTCGTTGGAAACTTAGGGTTAGGGTTAGGGTTAGGGTTAGGGTTAGGGTTAGGGTTAGGTGAGGGCTGGGTAAGGGATAGGGTTAGCGTTAGGGTTAGGGTTAGGGTTAGGGTTAGGGTTAGGGTTAGGGTTAGGGTTAGGGGTTAGGGTTAGGGTTAGGGTTAGGGCCTTAGGGTTAGGGTTAGGGTTAGGGTTATATCACTTTTCAGTTTTCCTGTTATAATAATTGAACAGGCGACACATATGTGAATTAGTTTACAAAGTTGTGCTTTGCGGTTCTGTTCTTTCAATGGAAACATGTTCCTGTGCTGTACAGTGTGTTATATCACTTTTCAGTTTTCCTCTTCTAATAATTGAACAGGCGACACGTATGTCATTTAGTTTACAAAGTTGTGCTTTCCGTTTCTGTTCTTTCTTTGAAAACTTGTTTCTGTGCCATACAGTGTGAGATAACACTTTTCGATTTCCCTGTATTCCTAATTGAGCGAGAGACACACATGAGATTTAGTTTACAAAGTAGTGCTTTGGGTTTCTGTTCTTCTTGGAAACTTGTTTCTGTGCTGTACAGTGTGATATATCACTTTTCAGTTCTCCTGTTGTAATAATTGAACGGGCGACACGTATGTCATTTAGTTTACAAAGTTGTGCTTTCCGTTTCTGTTCTTTCTTTGGAAACTTGTTTCTGTGCCATACAGTGTGAGATAACACTGTTCGATTTCCCTGTATTCCTAATTGAGCGAGCGACACACATGTGATTTAGTTTACAAAGTAGTGCTTTGGGTTTCTGTTCTTCTTGGAAACTTGTTTCTGTGCTGTACAGTGTGATATATCACTTTTAAGTTCTCATGTTGTAATAATTGAACGGGCGACACGTATGTGATTTAGTTTACAAACTTGTGCTTTGCGTTTCTGTTCTTTTTTTGGAAACTTGTTTCTGTGCCGTACAGTGCGAGATAACACTTTTCAGTTTTCCTGTATTCCTAATTGAGCAAGCGACACACAGGTGATTCTGTTTAAAAGTAGTGCTTTGCTTTTCTGTTCTTTCGTTGGAAACTTGTTCTTGTGCTGTACAGTGAGATATATTACTTTTCAGTTTTCCTGTAATCCTAATGGAGCGAGCGACACACATGTGATTTAGTTTACAAATTAGTGATTTTCTTTTTTGTTCTTTCATTTGAAACTTGTTCCTGTGCTGTACAATGTGATATATCACTTTTCAGTTTTCCTGTTAGAATAATTGAACAGGCGACACGTATGTGAATTAGTTTACAAAGATGTGCTTTGCGTTTCTGTTCTTTCGATGGAAACATGTTCCTGTGCTGTACAGTGTGTTATATCACTTTTCAGTTTTCCTCTCATAATAATTGAACAGGCGACACGTATGTGAATTAGTTTACAAAGTTGTGCTTTCCGTTTCTGTTCTTTCTTTGGAAACTTGTTTCTGTGCCATGCAGTGTGAGATAACACTTTTCGGTTTCCCTGTATTCCTAATTGAGCGAGCGACACACATGTGATTTAGTTTACAAAGTAGTGCTTTGGGTTTCTGTTCTTCTTGGAAACTTGTTTCTGTGCTTTACAGTGTGATATATCACTTTTCAGTTTTCCTGTTGTAATAATTGAACGGGCGACACGTATGTGATTTAGTTTACAAAGTTGTGCTTTGCTTTTCTGTTCTTTCGATGGAAACTAGTTTCTGTGCCGTACAGTGCGAGATAACACTTTTCGGTTTTCCTGTATTCCTAATTGAGCGAGTGACACACATGTGATTCAGTATACAAAGTAGTGCTTTTCATTTACGTTCATTCGTTGGAAACTGGAACAAGTTAGGGTTAGGGTTAGGGTTAGGGTTAGGTTAGGGCTGGGTAAGGGATAGGGTTAGCGTTAGGGTTAGGGTTAGGGTTAGGGTTAGGGGTTAGGGTTAGGGTTAGGGTTAGGGTTAGGGGTTAGGGTTAGGGTTAGGGTTAGGGCCTTAGGGTTAGGGTTAGGGTTAGGGTTATATCACTTTTCAGTTTTCCTGTTATAATAATTGAACAGGCGACACATATGTGAATTAGTTTACAAAGTTGTGCTTTCCGTTTCTGTTCTTTCTTTGGAAACTTGTTTCTGTACCATGCAGTGTGAGATAACACTTTTCGGTTTCCCTGTATTCCTAATTGAGGGAGCGACACACTTGTGATTTAGTTTACAAAGTAGTGCTTTGGGTTTCTGTTCTTCTTGAAAACTTGTTTCTGTGCTGTACAGTGTGATATATCACTTTTCAGTTTTCCTGTTGTAATAATTGAACGGGCGACACGTATGTGATTTAGTTTACAAAGCTGTGCTTTGCTTTTCTGTTCTTTCGATGGAAACTAGTTTCTGTGCCGTACAGTGCGAGATAACACTTTTCGGTTTTCCTGTATTCCTAATTGAGCGAGTGACACACTTGTGATTCAGTATACAAACTAGTGCTTTTCATTTACGTTCTTTCGTTGGAAACTTGTTCCTGTTAGGAACAAGTTAGGGTTAGGGTAAGGGATAGGGTTAGCGTTAGGGTTAGGGTTAGGGTTAGGGTTAGGGTTAGGGTTAGGGTTAGGGGTTAGGGTTAGGGTTAGGGTTAGGGCCTTAGGGTTAGGGTTAGGGTTAGGGTTATATCACTTTTCAGTTTTCCTGTTATAATAATTGAACAGGCGACACATATGTGAATTAGTTTACAAAGTTGTGCTTTCTGTTTCTGTTCTTTCTTTGGAAACTTGTTTCTGTGCCATACAGTTTGAGATAACACTTTTCGGTTTCCCTGTATTCCTAATTGAGCGAGCGACACACATGTGATTCAGTTTACAAAGTAGTGCTTTCCGTTTCTGTTCTTTCTTTGGAAACTTGTTTCTGTGCCATACAGTGTGAGATAACACTTTTCGATTTCCCTGTATTCCTAATTGAGCGAGCGACACACATGAGATTTAGTTTACAAAGTAGTGCTTTGGGTTTCTGTTCTTCTTGGAAACTTGTTTCTGTGCTGTACAGTGTGATATATCACTTTTCAGTTCTCCTGTTGTAATAATTGAACGGGCGACACGTATGTGATTTAGTTTACAAAGTTGTGCTTTGCTTTTCTGTTCCTTTGATGGAAACTAGTTTCTGTGCCGTACAGTGCGAGATAACACTTTTCGGTTTTCCTGTATTCCTAATTGAGCGAGTGACACACATGTGATTCAGTTTACAAAGTAGTGCTTTTCATTTACGTTCATTCGTTGGAAACTTGTTCCTGTTAGGAACAAGTTAGGGTTAGGGTTAGGGTTAGGGTTAGGTTAGGGCTGGGTAAGGGATAGGGTTAGCGTTAGGGTTAGGGTTAGGGTTAGGGTTAGGGGTTAGGGTTAGGGTTAGGGGTTAGGGTTAGGGTTAGGGTTAGGGCCTTAGGGTTAGGGTTAGGGTTAGGGTTATATCACTTTTCAGTTTTCCTGTGATAATAATTGAACAGGCGACACATATGTGAATTAGTTTACAAAATTGTGCTTTCCGTTTCTGTTCTTTCTTTGGAAACTTGTTTCTGTTCCATGCAGTGTGAGATAACACTTTTCGGTTTCCCTGTATTCCTAATTGAGGGAGCGACACACATGTGATTCAGTTTACAAAGTAGTGCTTTGGGTTTCTGTTCTTCTTGGAAACTTGTTTCTGTGCTGTACAGTGTGATATATCACTTTTCAGTTTTCCTGTTGTAATAATTGAACGGGCGACACGTATGTCATTTAGTTTACAAAGTTGTGCTTTGCTTTTCTGTTCTTTCGATGGAAACTAGTTTCTGTGCCGTACAGTGCGAGATAACACTTTTCGGTTTTCCTGTATTCCTATTTGAGCGAGTGACACACATGTGATTCAGTATACAAAGTAGTGCTTTTCATTTACGTTCTTTCGTTGGAAACTTGTTCCTGTTAGGAACAAGTTAGGGTTAGGGTTAGGGTTAGGGTTAGGTGAGGGCTGGGTAAGGGATAGGGTTAGCGTTAGGGTTAGGGTTAGGGTTAGGGTTAGGGTTAGGGTTAGGGTTAGGGGTTAGGGTTAGGGTTAGGGTTAGGGCCTTAGGGTTAGGGTTAGGGTTAGGGTTATATCACTTTTCAGTTTTCCTGTTATAATAATTGAACAGGCGACACATATGTGAATTAGTTTACAAAGTTGTGCTTTGCGGTTCTGTTCTTTCAATGGAAACATGTTCCTGTGCTGTACAGTGTGTTATATCACTTTTCAGTTTTCCTCTTCTAATAATTGAACAGGCGACACGTATGTCATTTAGTTTACAAAGTTGTGCTTTCCGTTTCTGTTCTTTCTTTGAAAACTTGTTTCTGTGCCATACAGTGTGAGATAACACTTTTCGATTTCCCTGTATTCCTAATTGAGCGAGAGACACACATGAGATTTAGTTTACAAAGTAGTGCTTTGGGTTTCTGTTCTTCTTGGAAACTTGTTTCTGTGCTGTACAGTGTGATATATCACTTTTCAGTTCTCCTGTTGTAATAATTGAACGGGCGACACGTATGTCATTTAGTTTACAAAGTTGTGCTTTCCGTTTCTGTTCTTTCTTTGGAAACTTGTTTCTGTGCCATACAGTGTGAGATAACACTGTTCGATTTCCCTGTATTCCTAATTGAGCGAGCGACACACATGTGATTTAGTTTACAAAGTAGTGCTTTGGGTTTCTGTTCTTCTTGGAAACTTGTTTCTGTGCTGTACAGTGTGATATATCACTTTTCAGTTCTCATGTTGTAATAATTGAACAGGCGACACGTATGTGATTTAGTTTACAAACTTGTGCTTTGCGTTTCTGTTCTTTTTTTGGAAACTTATTTCTGTGCCGTACAGTGCGAGATAACACTTTTCAGTTTTCCTGTATTCCTAATTGAGCAAGCGACACACAGGTGATTCTGTTTAAAAGTAGTGCTTTGCTTTTCTGTTCTTTCGTTGGAAACTTGTTCTTGTGCTGTACAGTGAGATATATTACTTTTCAGTTTTCCTGTAATCCTAATGGAGCGAGCGACACACATGTGATTTAGTTTACAAATTAGTGATTTTCTTTTTTGTTCTTTCATTTGAAACTTGTTCCTGTGCTGTACAATGTGATATATCACTTTTCAGTTTTCCTGTTAGAATAATTGAACAGGCGACACGTATGTGAATTAGTTTACAAAGATGTGCTTTGCGTTTCTGTTCTTTCGATGGAAACATGTTCCTGTGCTGTACAGTGTGTTATATCACTTTTCAGTTTTCCTCTCATAATAATTGAACAGGCGACACGTATGTGAATTAGTTTACAAAGTTGTGCTTTCCGTTTCTGTTCTTTCTTTGGAAACTTGTTTCTGTGCCATGCAGTGTGAGATAACACTTTTCGGTTTCCCTGTATTCCTAATTGAGCGAGCGACACACATGTGATTTAGTTTACAAAGTAGTGCTTTGGGTTTCTGTTCTTCTTGGAAACTTGTTTCTGTGCTGTACAGTGTGATATATCACTTTTCAGTTTTCCTGTTGTAATAATTGAACGGGCGACACGTATGTGATTTAGTTTACAAAGTTGTGCTTTGCTTTTCTGTTCTTTCGATGGAAACTAGTTTCTGTGCCGTACAGTGCGAGATAACACTTTTCGGTTTTCCTGTATTCCTAATTGAACGAGTGACACACATGTGATTCAGTATACAAAGTAGTGCTTTTCATTTACGTTCATTCGTTGGAAACTTGTTCCTGTTAGGAAAAAGTTAGGGTTAGGGTTAGGGTTAGGGTTAGGTTAGGGCTGGGTAAGGGATAGGGTTAGCGTTAGGGTTAGGGTTAGGGTTAGGGTTAGGGGTTAGGGTTAGGGTTAGGGTTAGGGTTAGGGGTTAGGGTTAGGGTTAGGGTTAGGGCCTTAGGGTTAGGGTTAGGGTTAGGGTTATATCACTTTTCAGTTTTCCTGTTATAATAATTGAACAGGCGACACATATGTGAATTAGTTTACAAAGTTGTGCTTTCCGTTTCTGTTCTTTCTTTGGAAACTTGTTTCTGTGCCATACAGTGTGAGATAACACTTTTCGGTTTCCCTGTATTCCTAATTGAGCGAGCGACACACATGTGATTTAGTTTACAAAGTAGTGCTTTGGGTTTCTGTTCTTCTTGGAAACTTGTTTCTGTGCTGTACAGTGTGATATATCACTTTTCAGTTCTCATGTTGTAATAATTGAACGGGCGACACGTATGTGATTTAGTTTACAAACTTGTGCTTTGCGTTTCTGTTCTTTTTTTGGAAACTTGTTTCTGTGCCGTACAGTGCGAGATAACACTTTTCAGTTTTCCTGTATTCCTAATTGAGCAAGCGACACACAGGTGATTCTGTTTAAAAGTAGTGCTTTGCTTTTCTGTTCTTTCGTTGGAAACTTGTTCTTGTGCTGTACAGTGAGATATATTACTTTTCAGTTTTCCTGTAATCCTAATGGAGCGAGCGACACACATGTGATTTAGTTTACAAATTAGTGATTTTCTTTTTTGTTCTTTCATTTGAAACTTGTTCCTGTGCTGTACAATGTGATATATCACTTTTCAGTTTTCCTGTTAGAATAATTGAACAGGCGACACGTATGTGAATTAGTTTACAAAGATGTGCTTTGCGTTTCTGTTCTTTCGATGGAAACATGTTCCTGTGCTGTACAGTGTGTTATATCACTTTTCAGTTTTCCTCTCATAATAATTGAACAGGCGACACGTATGTCATTTAGTTTACAAAGTTGTGCTTTCCGTTTCTGTTCTTTCTTTGGAAACTTGTTTCTGTGCCATGCAGTGTGAGATAACACTTTTCGGTTTCCCTGTATTCCTAATTGAGGGAGCGACACACATGTGATTTAGTTTACAAAGTAGTGCTTTGGGTTTCTGTTCTTCTTGGAAACTTGTTTCTGTGCTGTACAGTGTGATATATCACTTTTCAGTTTTCCTGTTGTAATAATTGAACGGGCGACACGTATGTGATTTAGTTTACAAAGTTGTGCTTTGCTTTTCTGTTCTTTCGATGGAAACTAGTTTCTGTGCCGTACAGTGCGAGATAACACTTTTCGGTTTTCCTGTATTCCTAATTGAGCGAGTGACACACATGTGATTCAGTATACAAAGTAGTGCTTTTCATTTACGTTCTTTCGTTGGAAACTTGTTCCTGTTAGGAACAAGTTAGGGTTAGGGTTAGGGTTAGGGTTAGGGTTAGGGTTAGGTGAGGGCTGGGTAAGGGATAGGGTTAGTGTTAGGGTTAGGGTTAGGGTTAGGTTTAGGGTTAGGGTTAGGGTTAGGGTTAGGGTTAGGGGTTAGGGTTAGGGTTAGGGTTAGGGCCTTAGGGTTAGGTTTAGGGTTAGGGTTATATCACTTTTCAGTTTTCCTGTTATAATAATTGAACAGGCGACACATATGTGAATTAGTTTACAAATTTGTGCTTTGCGGTTCTGTTCTTTCAATGGAAACATGTTCCTGTGCTGTACAGTGTGTTATATCACTTTTCAGTTTTCCTCTTCTAATAATTGAACAGGCGACACGTATGTCATTTAGTTTACAAAGTTGTGCTTTCCGTTTCTGTTCTTTCTTTGGAAACTTGTTTCTGTGCCATACAGTGTGAGATAACACTTTTCGATTTCCCTGTATTCCTAATTGAGCGAGAGACACACATGAGATTTAGTTTACAAAGTAGTGCTTTGGGTTTCTGTTCTTCTTGGAAACTTGTTTCTGTGCTGTACAGTGTGATATATCACTTTTCAGTTCTCCTGTTGTAATAATTGAACGGGCGACACGTATGTCATTTAGTTTACAAAGTTGTGCTTTCCGTTTCTGTTCTTTCTTTGGAAACTTGTTTCTGTGCCATACAGTGTGAGATAACACTTTTCGATTTCCCTGTATTCCTAATTGAGCGAGCGACACACATGTGATTTAGTTTACAAAGTAGTGCTTTGGGTTTCTGTTCTTCTTGGAAACTTGTTTCTGTGCTGTACAGTGTGATATATCACTTTTCAGTTCTCATGTTGTAATAATTGAACGGGCGACACGTATGTGATTTAGTTTACAAACTTGTGCTTTGCGTTTCTGTTCTTTTTTTGGAAACTTGTTTCTGTGCCGTACAGTGCGAGATAACACTTTTCAGTTTTCCTGTATTCCTAATTGAGCAAGCGACACACAGGTGATTCTGTTTAAAAGTAGTGCTTTGCTTTTCTGTTCTTTCATTGGAAACTTGTTCTTGTGCTGTACAGTGAGATATATTACTTTTCAGTTTTCCTGTAATCCTAATGGAGCGAGCGACACACATGTGATTTAGTTTACAAATTAGTGATTTTCTTTTTTGTTCTTTCATTTGAAACTTGTTCCTGTGCTGTACAATGTGATATATCACTTTTCAGTTTTCCTGTTAGAATAATTGAACAGGCGACACGTATGTGAATTAGTTTACAAAGATGTGCTTTGCGTTTCTGTTCTTTCGATGGAAACATGTTCCTGTGCTGTACAGTGTGTTATATCACTTTTCAGTTTTCCTCTCATAATAATTGAACAGGCGACACGTATGTCATTTAGTTTACAAAGTTGTGCTTTCCGTTTCTGTTCTTTCTTTGGAAACTTGTTTCTGTGCCATGCAGTGTGAGATAACACTTTTCGGTTTCCCTGTATTCCTAATTGAGGGAGCGACACACATGAGATTTAGTTTACAAAGTAGTGCTTTGGGTTTCTGTTCTTCTTGGAAACTTGTTTCTGTGCTGTACAGTGTGATATATCACTTTTCAGTTCTCCTGTTGTAATAATTGAACGGGCGACACGTATGTCATTTAGTTTACAAAGTTGTGCTTTCCGTTTCTGTTCTTTCTTTGGAAACTTGTTTCTGTGCCATACAGTGTGAGATAACACTTTTCGATTTCCCTGTATTCCTAATTGAGCGAGCGACACACATGTGATTTAGTTTACAAAGTAGTGCTTTGGGTTTCTGTTCTTCTTGGAAACTTGTTTCTGTGCTGTACAGTGTGATATATCACTTTTCAGTTCTCATGTTGTAATAATTGAACGGGCGACACGTATGTGATTTAGTTTACAAACTTGTGCTTTGCGTTTCTGTTCTTTTTTTGGAAACTTGTTTCTGTGCCGTACAGTGCGAGATAACACTTTTCAGTTTTCCTGTATTCCTAATTGAGCAAGCGACACACAGGTGATTCTGTTTAAAAGTAGTGCTTTGCTTTTCTGTTCTTTCATTGGAAACTTGTTCTTGTGCTGTACAGTGAGATATATTACTTTTCAGTTTTCCTGTAATCCTAATGGAGCGAGCGACACACATGTGATTTAGTTTACAAATTAGTGATTTTCTTTTTTGTTCTTTCATTTGAAACTTGTTCCTGTGCTGTACAATGTGATATATCACTTTTCAGTTTTCCTGTTAGAATAATTGAACAGGCGACACGTATGTGAATTAGTTTACAAAGATGTGCTTTGCGTTTCTGTTCTTTCGATGGAAACATGTTCCTGTGCTGTACAGTGTGTTATATCACTTTTCAGTTTTCCTCTCATAATAATTGAACAGGCGACACGTATGTCATTTAGTTTACAAAGTTGTGCTTTCCGTTTCTGTTCTTTCTTTGGAAACTTGTTTCTGTGCCATGCAGTGTGAGATAACACTTTTCGGTTTCCCTGTATTCCTAATTGAGGGAGCGACACACATGTGATTTAGTTTACAAAGTAGTGCTTTGGGTTTCTGTTCTTCTTGGAAACTTGTTTCTGTGCTGTACAGTGTGATATATCACTTTTCAGTTTTCCTGTTGTAATAATTGAACGGGCGACACGTATGTGATTTAGTTTACAAAGTTGTGCTTTGCTTTTCTGTTCTTTCGATGGAAACTAGTTTCTGTGCCGTACAGTGCGAGATAACACTTTTCGGTTTTCCTGTATTCCTAATTGAGCGAGTGACACACATGTGATTCAGTATACAAAGTAGTGCTTTTCATTTACGTTCTTTCGTTGGAAACTTGTTCCTGTTAGGAACAAGTTAGGGTTAGGGTTAGGGTTAGGGTTAGGGTTAGGGTTAGGGTTAGGTGAGGGCTGGGTAAGGGATAGGGTTAGTGTTAGGGTTAGGGTTAGGGTTAGGTTTAGGGTTAGGGTTAGGGTTAGGGTTAGGGTTAGGGGTTAGGGTTAGGGTTAGGGTTAGGGCCTTAGGGTTAGGTTTAGGGTTAGGGTTATATCACTTTTCAGTTTTCCTGTTATAATAATTGAACAGGCGACACATATGTGAATTAGTTTACAAATTTGTGCTTTGCGGTTCTGTTCTTTCAATGGAAACATGTTCCTGTGCTGTACAGTGTGTTATATCACTTTTCAGTTTTCCTCTTCTAATAATTGAACAGGCGACACGTATGTCATTTAGTTTACAAAGTTGTGCTTTCCGTTTCTGTTCTTTCTTTGGAAACTTGTTTCTGTGCCATACAGTGTGAGATAACACTTTTCAATTTCCCTGTATTCCTAATTGAGCGAGAGACACACATGAGATTTAGTTTACAAAGTAGTGCTTTGGGTTTCTGTTCTTCTTGGAAACTTGTTTCTGTGCTGTACAGTGTGATATATCACTTTTCAGTTCTCCTGTTGTAATAATTGAACGGGCGAAACGTATGTCATTTAGTTTACAAAGTGTGCTTTCCGTTTCTGTTCTTTCTTTGGAAACTTGTTTCTGTGCCATACAGTGTGAGATAACACTTTTCGATTTCCCTGTATTCCTAATTGAGCGAGCGACACACATGTGATTTAGTTTACAAAGTAGTGCTTTGGGTTTCTGTTCTTCTTGGAAACTTGTTTCTGTGCTGTACAGTGTGATATATCACTTTTCAGTTCTCATGTTGTAATAATTGAACGGGCGACACGTATGTGATTTAGTTTACAAACTTGTGCTTTGCGTTTCTGTTCTTTTTTTGGAAACTTGTTTCTGTGCCGTACAGTGCGAGATAACACTTTTCAGTTTTCCTGTATTCCTAATTGAGCAAGCGACACACAGGTGATTCTGTTTAAAAGTAGTGCTTTGCTTTTCTGTTCTTTCATTGGAAACTTGTTCTTGTGCTGTACAGTGAGATATATTACTTTTCAGTTTTCCTGTAATCCTAATGGAGCGAGCGACACACATGTGATTTAGTTTACAAATTAGTGATTTTCTTTTTTGTTCTTTCATTTGAAACTTGTTCCTGTGCAGTACAATGTGATATATCACTTTTCAGTTTTCCTGTTAGAATAATTGAACAGGCGACACGTATGTGAATTAGTTTACAAAGATGTGCTTTGCGTTTCTGTTCTTTCGATGGAAACATGTTCCTGTGCTGTACAGTGTGTTATATCACTTTTCAGTTTTCCTCTCATAATAATTGAACAGGCGACACGTATGTGAATTAGTTTACAAAGTTGTGCTTTCCGTTTCTGTTCTTTCTTTGGAAACTTGTTTCTGTGCCATGCAGTGTGAGATAACACTTTTCGGTTTCCCTGTATTCCTAATTGAGGGAGCGACACACATGTGATTTAGTTTACAAAGTAGTGCTTTGGGTTTCTGTTCTTCTTGGAAACTTGTTTCTGTGCTGTACAGTGTGATATATCACTTTTCAGTTTTCCTGTTGTAATAATTGAACGGGCGACACGTATGTGATTTAGTTTACAAAGTTGTGCTTTGCTTTTCTGTTCTTTCGATGGAAACTAGTTTCTGTGCCGTACAGTGCGAGATAACACTTTTCGGTTTTCCTGTATTCCTAATTGAGCGAGTGACACACATGTGATTCAGTATACAAAGTAGTGCTTTTCATTTACGTTCTTTCGTTGGAAACTTGTTCCTGTTAGGAACAAGTTAGGGTTAGGGTAAGGGTTAGGGTTAGGGTTAGGGTTAGGTGAGGGCTGGGTAAGGGATAGGGTTAGCGTTAGGGTTAGGGTTAGGGTTAGGGTTAGGGTTAGGGTTAGGGGTTAGGGTTAGGGTTAGGGTTAGGGCCTTAGGGTTAGGGTTAGGGTTAGGGTTATATCACTTTTCAGTTTTCCTGTTATAATAATTGAACAGGCGACATATATGTGAACTAGTTTACAAAGTTGTGCTTTGCGGTTCTGTTCTTTCGATGGAAACATGTTCCTGTGCTGTACAGTGTGTTATATCACTTTTCAGTTTTCCTCTTCTAATAATTGAACAGGCGACACGTATGTGAATTAGTTTACAAAGTTGTGCTTTCCGTTTCTGTTCTTTCTTTGGAAACTTGTTTCTGTGCCATACAGTGTGAGATAACACTTTTCGATTTCCCTGTATTCCTAATTGAGCGAGCGACACACATGTGATTTAGTTTACAAAGTAGTGCTTTGGGTTTCTGTTCTTCTTGGAAACTTGTTTCTGTGCTGTACAGTGTGATATATCACTTTTCAGTTCTCATGTTGTAATAATTGAACGGGCGACACGTATGTGATGTAGTTTACAAACTTGTGCTTTCCGTTTCTGTTCTTTTTTTGGAAACTTGTTTCTGTGCCGTACAGTGCGAGATAACACTTTTCAGTTTTCCTGTATTCCTAATTGAGCAAGCGACACACAGGTGATTCTGTTTAAAAGTAGTGCTTTGCTTTTCTGTTCTTCCGTTGGAAACTTGTTCTTGTGCTGTACAGTGAGATATATTACTTTTCAGTTTTCCTGTAATCCTAATGGAGCGAGCGACACACATGTGATTTAGTTTACAAATTAGTGATTTTCTTTTTTGTTCTTTCATTTGAAACTTGTTCCTGTGCTGTACAATGTGATATATCACTTTTCAGTTTTCCTGTTAGAATAATTGAACAGGCGACACGTATGTGAATTAGTTTACAAAGATGTGCTTTGCGTTTCTGTTCTTTCGATGGAAACATGTTCCTGTGCTGTACAGTGTGTTATATCACTTTTCAGTTTTCCTCTCATAATAATTGAACAGGCGACACGTATGTGAATTAGTTTACAAAGTTGTGCTTTCCGTTTCTGTTCTTTCTTTGGAAACTTGTTTCTGTGCCATGCAGTGTGAGATAACACTTTTCGGTTTTCCTGTATTCCTAATTGAGCGAGTGACACACATGTGATTCAGTATACAAAGTAGTGCTTTTCATTTACGTTCTTTCGTTGGAAACTTGTTCCTGTTAGGAACAAGTTAGGGTTAGGGTAAGGGTTAGGGTTAGGGTTAGGGGTTAGGTGAGGGCTGGGTAAGGGATAGGGTTAGCGTTAGGGTTAGGGTTAGGGTTAGGGTTAGGGTTAGGGTTAGGGGTTAGGGTTAGGGTTAGGGTTAGGGCCTTAGGGTTAGGGTTAGGGTTAGGGTTATATCACTTTTCAGTTTTCCTGTTATAATAATTGAACAGGCGACACATATGTGAACTAGTTTACAAAGTTGTGCTTTGCGGTTCTGTTCTTTCGATGGAAACATGTTCCTGTGCTGTACAGTGTGTTATATCACTTTTCAGTTTTCCTCTTCTAATAATTGAACAGGCGACACGTATGTGAATTAGTTTACAAAGTTGTGCTTTCCGTTTCTGTTCTTTCTTTGGAAACTTGTTTCTGTGCCATGCAGTGTGAGATAACACTTTTCGGTTTCCCTGTATTCCTAATTGAGGGAGCGACACACATGTGATTTAGTTTACAAAGTAGTGCTTTGGGTTTCTGTTCTTCTTGGAAACTTGTTTCTGTGCTGTACAGTGTGATATATCACTTTTCAGTTTTCCTGTTGTAATAATTGAACGGGCGACACGTATGTGATTTAGTTTACAAAGTTGTGCTTTGCTTTTCTGTTCTTTCGATGGAAACTAGTTTCTGTGCCGTACAGTGCGAGATAACACTTTTCGGTTTTCCTGTATTCCTAATTGAGCGAGTGACACACATTTGATTCAGTATACAAAGTAGTGCTTTTCATTTACGTTCTTTCGTTGGAAACTTGTTCCTGTTAGGAACAAGTTAGGGTTAGGGTTAGGGTTAGGGTTAGGGTTAGGGTTAGGGGTTAGGGTTAGCGTTAGGGTTAGGGCCTTAGGGTTAGGGTTAGGGTTAGGGTTATATCACTTTTCAGTTTTCCTGTTATAATAATTGAACAGGCGACACATATGTGAATTAGTTTACAAAGTTGTGCTTTGCGGTTCTGTTCTTTCGATGGAAACATGTTCCTGTGCTGTACAGTGTGTTATATCACTTTTCAGTTTTCCTCTTCTAATAATTGAACAGGCGACACGTATGTCATTTAGTTTACAAAGTTGTGCTTTCCGTTTCTGTTCTTTCTTTGGAAACTTGTTTCTGTGCCATACAGTGTGAGATAACACTTTTCGATTTCCCTGTATTCCTAATTGAGCGAGCGACACACATGAGATTTAGTTTACAAAGTAGTGCTTTGGGTTTCTGTTCTTCTTGGAAACTTGTTTCTGTGCTGTACAGTGTGATATATCACTTTTCAGTTCTCCTGTTGTAATAATTGAACGGGCGACACGTATGTGATTTAGTTTACAAAGTTGTGCTTTGCTTTTCTGTTCTTTCGATGGAAACTAGTTTCTGTGCCGTACAGTGCGAGATAACACTTTTCGGTTTTCCTGTATTCCTAATTGAGTGAGTGACACACATGTGATTCAGTTTACAAAGTAGTGCTTTTCATTTACGTTCATTCGTTGGAAACTTGTTCCTGTTAGGAACAAGTTAGGGTTAGGGTTAGGGTTAGGGTTAGGTTAGGGCTGGGTAAGGGATAGGGTTAGCGTTAGGGTTAGGGTTAGGGTTAGGGTTAGGGGTTAGGGTTAGGGTTAGGGTTAGGGTTAGGGGTTAGGGTTAGGGTTAGTGTTAGGGCCTTAGGGTTAGGGTTAGGGTTAGGGTTACGGTTATATCACTTTTCAGTTTTCCTGATATAATAATTGAACAGGCGACACATATGTGAATTAGTTTACAAAGTTGTGCTTTCCGTTTCTGTTCTTTCTTTGGAAACTTGTTTCTGTGCCATACAGTGTGAGATAACACTTTTCGGTTTCTCTGTATTCCTAATTGAGCGAGCGACACACATGTGATTTAGTTTCCAAAGCAGTGCTTTGGGTTTCTGTTCTTCTTGGAAACTTGTTTCTGTCCTGTACAGTGTGATATATCACTTTTCAGTTCTCCTGTTGTAATAATTGAACGGGCGACACGTATGTGATTTAGTTTACAAACTTGTGCTTTGCGTTTCTGTTCTTTTTTTGGAAACTTGTTTCTGTGCCGTACAGTGCGAGATAACACTTTTCAGTTTTCCTGTATTCCTAATTGAGCAAGCGACACACAGGTGATTCTGTTTAAAAGTAGTGCTTTGCTTTTCTGTTCTTTCATTTGAAACTTGTTCCTGTGCTGTACAATGTGATATATCACTTTTCAGTTTTCCTGTTAGAATAATTGAACAGGCGACTCGTATGTGAATTAGTTTACAAAGATGAGCTTTGCGTTTCTGTTCTTTCGATGGAAACATGTTCCTGTGCTGTACAGTGTGTTATATCACTTTTCAGTTTTCCTCTGATAATAATTGAACAGGCGACACGTATGTGAATTAGTTTACAAAGTTGTGCTTTCCGTTTCTGTTCTTTCTTTGGAAACTTGTTTCTGTGCCATGCAGTGTGAGATAACACTTTTCGGTTTCCCTGTATTCCTAATTGAGGGAGCGACACACATGTGATTTAGTTTACAAAGTAGTGCTTTGGGTTTCTGTTCTTCTTGGAAACTTGTTTCTGTGCTGTACAGTGTGATATGTCACTTTTCAGTTTTCCTGTTGTAGTAATTGAACGGGCGACACGTATGTGATTTAGTTTACAAAGTTGTGCTTTGCTTTTCTGTTCTTTCGATGGAAACTAGTTTCTGTGCCGTACAGTGCGAGATAACACTTTTCGGTTTTCCTGTATTCCTAATTGAGCGAGTGACACACATGTGATTCAGTATACAAAGTAGTGCTTTTCATTTACGTTCTTTCGTTGGAAACTTGTTCCTGTTAGGAACAAGTTAGGGTTAGGGTTAGGGTTAGGGTTAGGGTTAGGGTTAGGGTTAGGTGAGGGCTGGGTAAGGGATAGGGTTAGCGTTAGGGTTAGGGTTAGGGTTAGGGTTAGGTTTAGGGTTAGGGTTAGGGTTAGGGTTAGGGTTAGGGGTTAGGGTTAGGGTTAGGTTTAGGTTTAGGGTTAGGGTTAGGGTTAGGGTTAGGGTTAGGGCCTTAGGGTTAGGGTTATATCACTTTTCAGTTTTCCTGTTATAATAATTGAACAGGCGACACATATGTGAATTAGTTTACAAAGTTGTGCTTTGCGGTTCTGTTCTTTCAATGGAAACATGTTCCTGTGCTGTACAGTGTGTTATATCACTTTTCAGTTTTCCTCTTCTAATAATTGAACAGGCGACACGTATGTCATTTAGTTTACAAAGTTGTGCTTTCCGTTTCTGTTCTTTCTTTGGAAACTTGTTTCTGTGCCATACAGTGTGAGATAACACTTTTCGATTTCCCTGTATTCCTAATTGACCGAGCGACACACATGAGATTTAGTTTACAAAGTAGTGCTTTGGGTTTCTGTTCTTCTTGGAAACTTGTTTCTGTGCTGTACAGTGTGATATATCACTTTTCAGTTCTCCTGTTGTAATAATTGAACGGGCGACACGTATGTGATTTAGTTTACATAGTTGTGCTTTGCTTTTCTGTTCGTTCGATGGAAACTAGTTTCTGTGCTGTACAGTGCGAGATAACACTTTTCGGTTTTCCTGTATTCCTAATTGAGCGAGTGACACACATGTGATTCAGTTTACAAAGTAGTGCTTTTCATTTACGTTCATTCGTTGGAAACTTGTTCCTGTTAGGAACAAGTTAGGGTTAGGGTTAGGGTTAGGGTTAGGTTAGGGCTGGGTAAGGGATAGGGTTAGAGTTAGGGTTAGGGTTAGGGTTAGGGTTAGGGGTTAGGGTTAGGGTTAGGGTTAGGGTTAGGGTTAGGGTTAGGGGTTAGGGTTAGGGTTAGGGTTAGGGCCTTAGGGTTAGGGTTAGGGTTAGGGTTATATCACTTTTCAGTTTTCCTGTTATAATAATTGAACAGGCGACACATATGTGAATTAGTTTACAAAGTTGTGCTTTCCGTTTCTGTTCTTTCTTTGGAAACTTGTTTCTGTGCCATACAGTGTGAGATAACACTTTTCGGTTTCTCTGTATTCCTAATTGAGCGAGTGACACACATGTGATTCAGTATACAAAGTAGTGCTATTCATTTACGTTCTTTCGTTGGAAACTTGTTCCTGTTAGGAACAAGTTAGGGTTAGGGTTAGGGTTAGGGTTAGGGTTAGGGTTAGGGTTAGGTGAGGGCTGGGTAAGGGATAGGGTTAGCGTTAGGGTTAGGGTTAGGGTTAGGGTTAGGTTTAGGGTTAGGGTTAGGGTTAGGGGTTAGGGTTAGGGTTAGGTTTAGGGCCTTAGGGTTAGGGTTAGGGTTAGGGTTATATCGCTTTTCAGTTTTCCTGTTATAATAATTGAACAGGCGACACGTATGTCATTTAGTTTACAAAGTTATGCTTTCCGTTTCTGTTCTTTCTTTGGAAACTTGTTTCTGTGCCATACAGTGTGAGATAACACTTTTCGATTTCCCTGTATTCCTAATTGAGCGAGCGACACACATGAGATTTAGTTTACAAAGTAGTGCTTTGGGTTTCTGTTCTTCTTGGAAACTTGTTTCTGTGCTGTACAGTGTGATATATCACTTTTCAGTTCTCCTGTTGTAATAATTGAACGGGCGACACGTATGTGATTTAGTTTACAAAGTTGTGCTTTGCTTTTCTGTTCTTTCGATGGAAACTAGTTTCTGTGCCGTACAGTGCGAGATAACACTTTTCGGTTTTCCTGTATTCCTAATTGAGTGAGTGACACACATGTGATTCAGTTTACAAAGTAGTGCTTTTCATTTACGTTCATTCGTTGGAAACTTGTTCCTGTTAGGAACAAGTTATGGTTAGGGTTAGGGTTAGGGTTAGGTTAGGGCTGGGTAAGGGATAGGGTTAGCGTTAGGGTTAGGGTTAGGGTTAGGGTTAGGGGTTAGGGTTAGGGTTAGGGTTAGGGTTAGGGTTAGGGTTAGGGGTTAGGGTTAGGCTTAGGGTTAGGGCCTTAGGGTTAGGGTTAGGGTTAGGGTTATATCCCTTTTCAGTTTTCCTGTTATAATAATTGAACAGGCGACACGTATGTGAATTAGTTTACAAAGATGAGCTTTGCGTTTCTGTTCTTTCGATGGAAACATGTTCCTGTGCTGTACAGTGTGTTATATCACTTTTCAGTTTTCCTCTCATAATAATTGAACAGGCGACACGTATGTGAATTAGTTTACAAAGTTGTGCTTTCCGTTTCTTTTCTTTCTTTGGAAACTTGTTTCTGTGCCATGCAGTGTGAGATAACACTTTTCGGTTTCCCTGTATTCCTAATTGAGGGAGCGACACACATGTGATTTAGTTTACAAAGTAGTGCTTTGGGTTTCTGTTCTTCTTGGAAACTTGTTTCTGTGCTGTACAGTGTGATATATCACTTTTCAGTTTTCCTGTTGTAATAATTGAACGGGCGACACGTATGTGATTTAGTTTACAAAGTTGTGCTTTGCTTTTCTGTTCTTTCGATGGAAACTAGTTTCTGTGCCGTACAGTGCGAGATAACACTTTTCGGTTTTCCTGTATTCCTAATTGAGCGAGTGACACACATGTGATTCAGTATACAAAGTAGTGCTTTTCATTTACGTTCTTTTGTTGGAAACTTGTTCCTGTTAGGCACAAGTTAGGGTTAGGGTTAGGGTTAGGGTTAGGATTAGGGTTAGGGTTAGGGTTAGGTGAGGGCTGGGTAAGGGATAGGGTTAGCGTTAGGTTTAGGGTTAGGGTTAGGGTTAGGTTTAGGGTTAGGGTTAGGGTTAGGGTTAGGGTTAGGGTTAGGGTTAGGGGTTAGGGTTAGGGTTAGGTTTAGGGCCTTAGGGTTAGGGTTAGGGTTAGGGTTATATCACTTTTCAGTTTTCCTGTTATAATAATTGAACAGGCGACACATATGGAATTAGTTTACAAAGTTGTGCTTTCCGTTTCTGTTCTTTCTTTGGAAACTTGTTTCTGTGCCATACAGTGTGAGATAACACTTTTCGGTTTCTCTGTATTCCTAATTGAGCGAGCGACACACATGTGATTTAGTTTACAAAGTAGTGCTTTGGGTTTCTGTTCTTCTTGGAAACTTGTTTCTGTGCTGTACAGTGTGATATATCACTTTTCAGTTCTCCTGTTGTAATAATTGAACGGGCGACACGTATGTGATTTAGTTTACAAACTTGTGCTTTGCGTTTCTGTTCTTTTTTTGGAAACTTGTTTCTGTGCCGTACAGTGCGAGATAACACTTTTCAGTTTTCCTGTATTCCTAATTGAGCAAGCGACACACAGGTGATTCTGTTTAAAAGTAGTGCTTTGCTTTTCTGTTCTTTCGTTGGAAACTTGTTCTTGTGCTGTACATTGAGATATATTACTTTTCAGTTTTCCTGTAATCCTAATGGAGCGAGCGACACACATGTGATTTAGTTTACAAATTAGTGATTTTCTTTTTTGTTCTTTCATTTGAAACTTGTTCCTGTGCTGTACAATGTGATATATCACTTTTCAGTTTTCCTGTTAGAATAATTGAACAGGCGACACGTATGTGAATTAGTTTACAAAGATGAGCTTTGCGTTTCTGTTCTTTCGATGGAAACATGTTCCTGTGCTGTACAGTGTGTTATATCACTTTTCAGTTTTCCTCTGATAATAATTGAACAGGCGACACGTATGTGAATTAGTTTACAAAGTTGTGCTTTCCGTTTCTGTTCTTTCTTTGGAAACTTGTTTCTGTGCCATGCAGTGTGAGATAACACTTTTCGGTTTCCCTGTATTCCTAATTGAGGGAGCGACACACATGTGATTTAGTTTACAAAGTAGTGCTTTGGGTTTCTGTTCTTCTTGGAAACTTGTTTCTGTGCTGTACAGTGTGATATATCACTTTTCAGTTTTCCTGTTGTAATAATTGAACGGGCGACACGTATGTGATTTAGTTTACAAAGTTGTGCTTTGCTTTTCTGTTCTTTCGATGGAAACTTGTTTCTGTGCCGTACAGTGCGAGATAACACTTTTCGGTTTTCCTGTATTCCTAATTGAGCGAGTGACACACATGTGATTCAGTATACAAAGCAGTGCTTTTCATTTACGTTCTTTCGTTGGAAACTTGTTCCTGTTAGGAACAAGTTAGGGTTAGGGTTAGGGTTAGGGTTAGGGTTAGGGTTAGGGTTAAGGTTTGGGTTAGGTGAGGGCTGGGTAAGGGATAGGGTTAGCGTTAGGGTTAGGGTTAGGGTTAGGGTTAGGGTTAGGGTTAGGGGTTAGGGTTAGGGTTAGGGTTAGGGCCTTAGGGTTAGGGTTAGGGTTAGGGTTATATCACTTTTCAGTTTTCCTGTTATAATAATTGAACAGGCGACACATATGTGAATTAGTTTACAAAGTTGTGCTTTGCGGTTCTGTTCTTTCGATGGAAACATGTTCCTGTGCTGTACAATGTGTTATATCACTTTTCAGTTTTCCTCTTCTAATAATTGAACAGGCGACACGTATGTCATTTAGTTTACAAAGTTATGCTTTCCGTTTTTGTTCTTTCTTTGGAAACTTGTTTCTGTGCCATACAGTGTGAGATAACACTTTTCGATTTCCCTGTATTCCTAATTGAGCGAGCGACACACATGAGATTTAGTTTACAAAGTAGTGCTTTGGGTTTCTGTTCTTCTTGGAAACTTGCTTCTGTGCTGTACAGTGTGATATATCACTTTTCAGTTCTCCTGTTGTAATAATTGAACGGGCAACACGTATGTGATTTAGTTTACAAAGTTGTGCTTTGCTTTTCTGTTCTTTCGATGGAAACTAGTTTCTGTGCCGTACAGTGCGAGATAACACTTTTCGGTTTTCCTGTATTCCTAATTGAGCGAGTGACACACATGTGATTCAGTTTACAAAGTAGTGCTTTTCATTTACGTTCATTCGTTGGAAACTTGTTCCTGTTAGGAACAAGTTAGGGTTAGGGTTAGGGTTAGGGTTAGGTTAGGGCTGGGTAAGGGATAGGGTTAGCGTTAGGGTTAGGGTTAGGGTTAGGGTTAGGGTTAGGGGTTAGGGTTAGGGTTAGGGTTAGGGTTAGGGGTTAGGGTTAGGGTTAGGGTTAGGGCCTTAGGGTTAGGGTTAGGGTTAGGGTTATATCCCTTTTCAGTTTTCCTGTTATAATAATTGAACAGGCGACACATATGTGAATTAGTTTACAAAGTTGTGCTTTCCGTTTCTGTTCTTTCTTTGGAAACTTGTTTCTGTGCCATACAGTGTGAGATAACACATTTCGGTTTCTCTGTATTCCTAATTGAGCGAGCGACACACATGTGATTTAGTTTACAAAGTAGTGCTTTGGGTTTCTGTTCTTCTTGGAAACTTGTTTCTGTGCTGTACAGTGTGATATATCACTTTTCAGTTCTCATGTTGTAATAATTGAACGGGCGAAACGTATGTGATTTAGTTTACAAACTTGTGCTTTGCGTTTCTGTTCTTTTTTTGGAAACTTGTTTCTGTGCCGTACAGTGCGAGATAACACTTTTCAGTTTTCCTGTATTCCTAATTGAGCAAGCGACACACAGGTGATTCTGTTTAAAAGTAGTGCTTTGCTTTTCTGTTCTTTCGTTGGAAACTTGTTCTTGTGCTGTACAGTGAGATATATTACTTTTCAGTTTTCCTGTAATCCTAATGGAGCGAGCGACACACATGTGATTTAGTTTACAAATTAGTGATTTTCTTTTTTGTTCTTTCATTTGAAACTTGTTCCTGTGCTGTACAATGTGATATATAACTTTTCAGTTTTCCTGTTAGAATAATTGAACAGGCGACACGTATGTGAATTACTTTACAAAGATGAGCTTTGCGTTTCTGTTCTTACTTTGGAAACTTGTTTCTGTGCCATGCAGTGTGAGATAACACTTTTCGGTTTCCCTGTATTCCTAATTGAGCGAGCGACACACATGTGATTTAGTTTACAAAGTAGTGCTTTGGGTTTCTGTTCTTCTTGGAAACTTGTTTCTGTGCTGTACAGTGTGATATATCACTTTTCAGTTTTCCTGTTGTAATAATTGAACGGGCGACACGTATGTGATTTAGTTTACAAAGTTGTGCTTTGGTTTTCTGTTCTTTCGATGGAAACTAGTTTCTGTGCCGTACAGTGCGAGATAACACTTTTCGGTTTTCCTGTATTCCTAATTGAGCGAGTGACACACATGTGATTCAGTATACAAAGTAGTGCTTTTCATTTACGTTCTTTCGTTGGAAACTTGTGGTTAGGGTTAGGGTTAGGGTTAGGGTTAGGGTTAGGGTTAGGGTTAGGTGAGGGCTGGGTAAGGGATAGGGTTAGCGTTAGGGTTAGGGTTAGGGTTAGGGTTAGGGTTAGGGTTAGGTTTAGGTTTAGGGTTAGGGTTAGGGTTAGGGTTAGGGTTAGGGGTTAGGGTTAGGGTTAGGGTTAGGGCCTTAGGGTTAGGGTTAGGGTTAGGGTTATATCACTTTTCAGTTTTCCTGTTATAATAATTGAACAGGCGACACATATGTGAATTAGTTTACAAAGTTGTGCTTTCCGTTTCTGTTCTTTCTTTGGAAACTTTTTTCTGTGCCATACAGTGTGAGATAACACTTTTCGATTTCCCTGTATTCCTAATTGAGCGAGTGACACACATGTGATTCAGTTTACAAAGTGGTGCTTTTCATTTACGTTCATTCGTTGGAAACTTGTTCCTGTTAGGAACAAGTTAGGGTTAGGGTAAGGGTTAGGGTTAGGGTTAGGGTTAGGTGAGGGCTGGGTAAGGGATAGGGTTAGCGTTAGGGTTAGGGTTAGGGTTAGGGTTAGGGGTTAGGTTTAGGGTTAGGGTTAGGGCCTTAGGGTTAGGGTTAGGGTTAGGGTTATATCACTTTTCAGTTTTCCTGTTATAATAATTGAACAGGCGACACATATGTGAATTAGTTTACAAAGTTGTGCTTTCCGTTTCTGTTCTTTCTTTGGAAACTTGTTTCTGTGCCATACAGTGTGAGATAACACTTTTCGATTTCCCTGTATTCCTAATTGAGCGAGAGACACACATGAGATTTAGTTTACAAAGTAGTGCTTTGGGTTTCTGTTCTTCTTGGAAACTTGTTTCTGTGCTGTACAGTGTGATATATCACTTTTCAGTTCTCCTGTTGTAATAATTGAACGGGCGACACGTATGTGATTTAGTTTACAAAGTTGTGCTTTGCTTTTCTGTTCTTTCGATGGAAACTAGTTTCTGTGGCGTACAGTGCGAGATAACACTTTTCGGTATTCCTGTATTCCTAATTGAGCGAGTGACACACATGTGATTCAGTTTACAAAGTAGTGCTTTTCATTTACGTTCATTCGTTGCAAACTTGTTCCTCTTAGGAACAAGTTAGGGTTAGGGTTAGGTGTTAGGGTTAGGTTTAGGGTTAGGGGTTAGGGTTAGGGTTAGGGTTAGGGCCTTAGGGTTAGGGTTAGGGTTAGGGTTATATCACTTTTCAGTTTTCCTGTTATAATAATTGAACAGGCGACACATATGTGAATTAGTTTACAAAGTTGTGCTTTCCGTTTCTGTTCTTTCTTTGGAAACTTGTTCTTGTACTGTACAGTGAGATATATTACTTTTCAGTTTTCCTGTAATCCTAATGGAGCGAGCGACACACATGTGATTTAGTTTACAAATTAGTGATTTTCTTTTTTGTTCTTTCATATGAAACTTGTTCCTGTGCTGTACAATGTGATATATCACTTTTCAGTTTTCCTGTTAGAATAATTGAACAGGCGACACATATGTGAATTAGTTTACAAAGTTGTGCTTTCCGTTTCTGTTCTTTCTTTGGAAACTTGTTTCTGTGCCATACAGTGTGAGATAACACTTTTCGGTTTCCCTGTATTCCTAATTGAGCGAGCGACACACATGTGATTTAGTTTACAAAGTAGTGCTTTGGGTTTCTGTTCTTCTTGGAAATTTGTTTCTGTGCTGTACAGTGTGATATATCACTTTTCAGTTCTCATGTTGTAATAATTGAACGGGCGACACGTATGTGATTTAGTTTACAAAGTTGTGCTTTGCTTTTCTGTTCTTTTGATGGAAACTAGTTTCTGTGCCGTACAGTGCGAGATAACACTTTTCGGTTTTCCTGTATTCCTAATTCAGCGAGTGACACACATGTGATTCAGTTTACAAAGTAGTGCTTTTCATTTACGTTCTTTCGTTGGAAACTTGTTCCTGTTAGGAACAAGTTAGGGTTAGGGTTAGGGTTAAGGTTAGGTTAGGGCTGGGTAAGGGATAGGGTTAGCGTTAGGGTGAGGGTTAGGGTTAGGGTTAGGGTTAGGGGTTAGGTTTAGTGTTAGGGTTAGGGTTAGGGTTAGGGGTTAGGGTTAGGGTTAGGGTTAGGGCCTTAGGGTTCGGGTTAGGGTTAGGGTTATATCACTTTTCAGTTTTCCTGTTATAATAATTGAACAGGCAACACATATGTGAATTAGTTTACAAAGTTGTGCTTTGCGGTTCTGTTCTTTCGATGGAAACATGTTCCTGTGCTGTACAGTGTGTTATATCACTTTTCAGTTTTCCTCTTCTAATAATTGAACAGGCGACACGTATGTCATTTAGTTTACAAAGTTGTGCTTTCCGTTTCTGTTCTTTCTTTGGAAACTTGTTTCTGTGCCATACAGTGTAAGATAACACTTTTCGATTTCCCTGTATTCCTAATTGAGCGAACGACACACATGAGATTTAGTTTACAAAGTAGTGCTTTGGGTTTCTGTTCTTCTTGGAAACTTGTTTCTGTGCTGTACAGTGTGATATATCACTTTTCAGTTCTCCTGTTGTAATAATTGAACGGGCGACACGTATGTGATTTAGTTTACAAAGTTGTGCTTTGCTTTTCTGTTCTTTCGATGGAAACTAGTTTCTGTGTCGTACAGTGCGAGATAACACTTTTCGGTTTTCCTGTATTCCTAATTGAGCGAGTGACACACATGTGATTCAGTTTACAAAGTAGTGCTTTTCATTTACGTTCATTCGTTGGAAACTTGTTCCTCTAGGGTTAGGGTTAGGGTAAGGGATAGGGTTAGCGTTAGGGTTAGGGTTAGGGTTAGGGTTAGGGTTAGGGTTAGGGGTTAGGGTTAGGGTTAGGGTTAGGGTTAGGGTTAGGGGTTAGGGTTAGGGTTAGGGTTAGGGCCTTAGGGTTAGGGTTAGGGTTAGGGTTATATCACTTTTCAGTTTTCCTGTTATAATAATTGAACAGGCGACACATATGTGAATTAGTTTACAAAGTTGTGCTTTCCGTTTCTGTTCTTTCTTTGGAAACTTGTTTCTGTGCCATACAGTGTGAGATAACACTTTTCGGTTTCCCTGTATTCCTAATTGAGCGAGCGACACACATGTGATTTAGTTTACAAAGTAGTGCTTTGGGTTTCTGTTCTTCTTGGAAACTTGTTTCTGTGCTGTACAGTGTGATATATCACTTTTCAGTTCTCATGTTGTAATAATTGAACGGGCGACACGTATGTGATTTAGTTTACAAACTTGTGCTTTGTGTTTCTGTTCTTTTTTTGGAAACTTGTTTCTGTGCCGTACAGTGCGAGATAACACTTTTCAGTTTTCCTGTATTCCTAATTGAGCAAGCGACACACAGGTGATTCTGTTTAAAAGTAGTGCTTTGCTTTTCTGTTCTTTTGTTGGAAACTTGTTCTTGTGCTGTACAGTGAGATATATTACTTTTCAGTTTTCCTGTAATCCTAATGGAGCGAGCGACACACATGTGATTTAGTTTACAAATTAGTGATTTTCTTTTTTGTTCTTTCATTTGAAACTTGTTCCTGTGCTGTACAATGTGATATATCACTTTTCAGTTTTCCTGTTATAATAATTGAACAGGCGACACGTATGTGAATTAGTTTACAAAGATGTGCTTTGCGTTTCTGTTCTTTCGATGGAAACATGTTCCTGTGCTGTACAGTGTGTTATATCACTTTTCAGTTTTCCTCTGATAATAATTGAACAGGCGACACGTATGTGAATTAGTTTACAAAGTTGTGCTTTCCGTTTCTGTTCTTTCTTTGGAAACTTGTTTCTGTGCCATGCAGTGTGAGATAACACTTTTCGGTTTCCCTGTATTCCTAATTGAGGGAGCGACACACATGTGATTTAGTTTACAAAGTAGTGCTTTGGGTTTCTGTTCTTCTTGGAAACTTGTTTCTGTGCTGTACAGTGTGATATATCACTTTTCAGTTTTCCTGTTGTAATAATTGAACGGGCGACACGTATGTTATTTCGTTTACAAAGTTGTGCTTTGCTTTTCTGTTCTTTCGATGGAAACTAGTTTCTGTGCCGTACAGTGCGAGATAACACTTTTCGGTTTTCCTGTATTCCTAATTGAGCGAGTGACACACATGTGATTCAGTATACAAAGTAGTGCTTTTCATTTACGTTCTTTCGTTGGAAACTTGTTCCTGTTAGGAACAAGTTAGGGTTAGGGTTAGGGTTAGGGTTAGGGTTAGGGTTAGGTGAGGGCTGGGTAAGGGATAGGGTTAGCGTTAGGGTTAGGGTTAGGGTTAGGGTTAGGGTTAGGTTTAGGGTTAGGGTTAGGGTTAGGGTTAGGGTTAGGGGTTAGGGTTAGGGTTAGGGTTAGGGCCTTAGGGTTAGGGTTAGGGTTAGGGTTATATCACTTTTCAGTTTTCCTGTTATAATAATTGAACAGGCGACACATATGTGAATTAGTTTACAAAGTTGTGCTTTCCGTTTCTGTTCTTTCTTTGGAAACTTGTTTCTGTGCCATACACTGTGAGATAACACTTTTCGATTTCCCTGTATTCCTAATTCAGTGAGCGACACACATGAGATTTAGTTTACAAAGTAGTGCTTTGGGTTTCTGTTCTTCTTGGAAACCTGTTTCTGTGCTGTACAGTGTGATATATCACTTTTCAGTTCTCCTGTTGTAATAATTGAACGGGCGACACGTATGTGATTTAGTTTACAAAGTTGTGCTTTGCTTTTCTGTTCTTTCGATGGAAACTAGTTTCTGTGCCGTACAGTGCGAGATAACACTTTTCGGTGTTCCTGTATTCCTAATTGAGCGAGTGACACACATGTGATTCAGTTTACAAAGTAGTGCTTTTCATTTACGTTCATTCGTTGCAAACTTGTTCCTCTTAGGAACAAGTTAGGGTTAGGGTTAGGGTTAGGGTTAGGTTAGGGCTGGGTAAGGGATAGGGTTAGCGTTAGGGTTAGGGTTAGGGTTAGGGTTAGGGTTAGGGGTTAGGGTTAGGTTTAGGGTTAGGGGT
>NC_083351.1:87829575-87834575 GCF_030254825.1 Meriones unguiculatus
ATATCACTTTTCAGTTTTCCTGTTAGAATAATTGAACAGGCGACACGTATGTGAATTAGTTTACAAATTTGTGCTTTGCGTTTCTGTTCTTTCGATGGAAACATGTTCCTGTGCTGTACAGTGTGTTATATCACTTTTCAGTTTTCCTCTGATAATAATTGAACAGGCGACACGTATGTGAATTAGTTTACAAAGTTGTGCTTTCCGTTTCTGTTCTTTCTTTGGAAACTTGTTTCTGTGCCATGCAGTGTGAGATAACACTTTTCGGTTTCCCTGTATTCCTAATTGAGGGAGCGACACACATGTGATTTAGTTTACAAAGTAGTGCTTTGGGTTTCTGTTCTTCTTGGAAACTTGTTTCTGTGCTGTACAGTGTGATATATCACTTTTCAGTTTTCCTGTTGTAATAATTGAACGGGCGACACGTATGTGATTTAGTTTACAAAGTTGTGCTTTGCTTTTCTGTTCTTTCGATGGAAACTAGTTTCTGTGCCGTACAGTGCGAGATAACACTTTTCGGTTTTCCTGTATTCCTAATTGAGCGAGTGACACACATGTGATTCAGTATACAAAGTAGTGCTTTTCATTTAAGTTCTTTCGTTGGAAACTTGTTCCTGTTAGGAACAAGTTAGGGTTAGGGTTAGGGTTAGGGTTAGGGTTAGGGGTTAGGGTTAGGGTTAGGGTTAGGGCCTTAGGGTTAGGGTTAGGGTTAGGGTTATATCACTTTTCAGTTTTCCTTTTATAATAATTGAACAGGCGACACATATGTGAATTAGTTTACAAAGTTGTGCTTTCCGTTTCTGTTCTTTCTTTGGAAACTTGTTTCTGTGCCATACAGTGTGAGATAACACTTTTCGATTTCCCTGTATTCCTAATTGAGCGAGCGACACACATGTGATTTAGTTTACAAAGTAGTGCTTTGGGTTTCTGTTCTTCTTGGAAACTTGTTTCTGTGCTGTACAGTGTGATATATCACTTTTCAGTTCTCATGTTGTAATAATTGAACGGGCGACACGTATGTGATTTAGTTTACAAACTTGTGCTTTGCGTTTCTGTTCTTTTTTTGGAAACTTGTTTCTGTGCCGTACAGTGCGAGATAACACTTTTCAGTTTTCCTGTATTCCTAATTGAGCAAGCGACACACAGGTGATTCTGTTTAAAAGTAGTGCTTTGCTTTTCTGTTCTTTCGTTGGAAATTTGTTCTTGTGCTGTACAGTGAGATATATTACTTTTCAGTTTTCCTGTAATCCTAATGGAGCGAGCGACACACATGTGATTTAGTTTACAAATTAGTGATTTTCTTTTTTGTTCTTTCATTTGAAACTTGTTCCTGTGCTGTACAATGTGATATATCAATTTTCAGTTTTCCTGTTAGAATAATTGAACAGGCGACACGTATGTGAATTAGTTTACAAAGATGTGCTTTGCGTTTCTGTTCTTTCGATGGAAACATGTTCCTGTGCTGTACAGTGTGTTATATCACTTTTCAGTTTTCATCTGATAATAATTGAACAGGCGACACGTATGTGAATTAGTTTACAAAGTTGTGCTTTCCGTTTCTGTTCTTTCTTTGGAAACTTGTTTCTGTGCCATGCAGTGTGAGATAACACTTTTCGGTTTCCCTGTATTCCTAATTGAGGGAGCGACACACATGTGATTTAGTTTACAAAGTAGTGCTTTGGGTTTCTGTTCTTCTTGGAAACTTGTTTCTGTGCTGTACAGTGTGATATATCACTTTTCAGTTTTCCTGTTGTAATAATTGAACGGGCAACACGTATGTGATTTAGTTTACAAAGTTGTGCTTTGCTTTTCTGTTCTTTCGATGGAAACTAGTTTCTGTGCCGTACAGTGCGAGATAACACTTTTCGGTTTTCCTGTATTCCTAATTGAGCGAGTGACACACATGTGATTCAGTTTACAAAGTAGTGCTTTTCATTTACGTTCATTCGTTGCAAACTTGTTCCTCTTAGGAACAAGTTAGGGTTAGGGTTAGGGTTAGGGTTAGGTTAGGGCTGGGTAAGGGATAGGGTTAGCGTTAGGGTTAGGGTTAGGGTTAGGGTTAGGGTTAGGGTTAGGTTTAGGGTTAGGGTTAGGGTTAGGGTTAGGGTTAGGGGTTAGGGTTAGGGTTAGGGTTAGGGTTAGGTGTTAGGGTTAGGGTTAGGGTTAGGGCCTTAGGGTTAGGGTTAGGGTTAGGGTTATATCACTTTTCAGTTTTCCTGTTATAATAATTGAACAGGCGACACGTATGTGAATTAGTTTACAAAGATGTGCTTTGCGCTTCTGTTCTTTCGATGGAAACATGTTCCTGTGCTGTACAGTGTGTTATATCACTTTTCAGTTTTCCTCATTTAATAATTGAACAGGCGACACGTATGTGAATTAGTTTACAAAGTTGTGCTTTCCGTTTCTGTTCTTTCTTTGGAAACTTGTTTCTGTGCCATACAGTGTGAGATAACACTTTTCGGTTTCCCTGTATTCCTAATTGAGGGAGCGACACACATGTGATTTAGTTTACAAAGTAGTGCTTTGGGTTTCTGTTCTTCTTGGAAACTTGTTTCTGTGCTGTACAGTGTGATATATCACTTTTCAGTTTTCCTGTTGTAATAATTGAACGGGCGACACGTATGTGATTTAGTTTACAAAGTTGTGCTTTGCTTTTCTGTTCTTTCGATGGAAACTAGTTTCTGTGCCGTACAGTGCGAGATAACACTTTTCGGTTTTCCTGTATTCCTATTTGAGCGAGTGACACACATGTGATTCAGTATACAAAGTAGTGCTTTTCATTTACGTTCTTTCGTTGGAAACTTGTTCCTGTTAGGAACAAGTTAGGGTTAGGGTTAGGGTTAGGGTTAGGGTTAGGGTTAGGTGAGGGCTGGGTAAGGGATAGGGTTAGCGTTAGGGTTAGGGTTAGGGTTAGGGTTAGGGTTAGGTTTAGGGTTAGGGTTAGGGTTAGGGTTAGGGTTAGGGGTTAGGGTTAGGGTTAGGGTTAGGGCCTTAGGGTTAGGGTTAGGGTTAGGGTTATATCACTTTTCAGTTTTCCTGTTATAATAATTGAACAGGCGACACATATGTGAATTAGTTTACAAAGTTGTGCTTTCCGTTTCTGTTCTTTCTTTGGAAACTTGTTTCTATGCCATACACTGTGAGATAACACTTTTCGATTTCCCTGTATTCCTAATTCAGTGAGCGACACACATGAGATTTAGTTTACAAAGTAGTGCTTTGGGTTTCTGTTCTTCTTGGAAACCTGTTTCTGTGCTGTACAGTGTGATATATCACTTTTCAGTTCTCCTGTTGTAATAATTGAACGGG
Organism: Meriones unguiculatus; assembly: GCF_030254825.1. Taxonomy (NCBI): domain Eukaryota; kingdom Metazoa; phylum Chordata; class Mammalia; order Rodentia; family Muridae; genus Meriones; species Meriones unguiculatus. Next base: position 87,832,888 of record NC_083351.1, read on the forward strand.
CGACACGTATGTGATTTAGTTTACAAAGTTGTGCTTTGCTTTTCTGTTCTTTCGATGGAAACTAGTTTCTGTGCCGTACAGTGCGAGATAACACTTTTCGTTGTTCCTGTATTCCTAATTGAGCGAGTGACACACATGTGATTCAGTTTACAAAGTATTGCTTTTCATTTACGTTCATTCGTTGCAAACTTGTTCCTCTTAGGAACAAGTTAGGGTTAGGGTTAGGGTTAGGGTTAGGTTAGGGCTGGGTAAGGGATAGGGTTAGCGTTAGGGTTAGGGTTAGGGTTAGGGTTAGGGTTAGGGTTAGGGGTTAGGGTTAGGTTTAGGGTTAGGGGTTAAGGGTAGGGTTAGGGTTAGGGCCTTAGGGTTAGGGTTAGGGTTGGGGTTATATCACTTTTCAGTTTTCCTGTTATAATAATTGAACAGGCGACACATATGTGAATTAGTTTACAAAGTTGTGCTTTCCGTTTCTGTTCTTTCTTTGGAAACTTGTTTCTGTGCCATACAGTGTGAGATAACACTTTTTGGTTTCCCTGTATTCCTAATTGAGCGAGCGACACACATGTGATTTAGTTTACAAAGTAGTGCTTTGGGTTTCTGTTCTTCTTGGAAACTTGTTTCTGTGCTGTACAGTGTGATATATCACTTTTCAGTTCTCATGTTGTAATAATTGAACGGGCGACACGTATGTGATTTAGTTTACAAACTTGTGCTTTGCGTTTCTCTACTTTTTTTCTGTGCCGTACAGTGCGAGATAACACTTTTCAGTTTTCCTGTATTCCTAATTGAGCAAGCGACACACAGGTGATTCTGTTTAAAAGTAGTGCTTTGGGTTTCTGTTCTTCTTGGAAACTTGTTTCTGTGCTGTACAGTGTGATATATCACTTTTCAGTTCTCATGTTGTAATAATTGAACGGGCGATACGTATGTGATTTAGTTTACAAAGTTGTGCTTTGCTTTTCTGTTCTTTTGATGGAAACTAGTTTCTGTGCTGTACAGTGCGAGATAACACTTTTCGGTTTTCCTGTATTCCTAATTGAGCGAGTGACACACATGTGATTCAGTTTACAAAGTAGTGCTTTTCATTTATGTTCTTTCGTTGGAAACTTGTTCCTGTTAGGAACAAGTTAGGGTTAGGTTTAGGGTTAGGGTTAGGGTTAGGGTTAGGGTTAGGTGAGGGCTGGGTAAGGGATAGGGTTAGCGTTAGGGTTAGGGTTAGGGTTAGGGTTAGGGTTAGGGTTAGGGGTTAGGGTTAGGGTTAGGGTTAGGGCCTTAGGGTTAGGGTTAGGGTTAGGGTTATATCACTTTTCAGTTTTCCTGTTATAATAATTGAACAGGCGACACATATGTGAATTAGTTTACAAAGTTGTGCTTTGCGTTTCTGTCCTTTCAATGGAAACTTGTTTCTGCGCCGTACAGTGCGAGATAACACTTTTCAGTTTTCCTGTATTCCTAATTGAGCAAGCGACACACAGGTGATTCTGTTTAAAAGTAGTGCTTTGCTTTTCTGTTCTTTCGTTGGAAACTTGTTCTTGTGCTGTACAGTGAGATATATTACTTTTCAGTTTTCCGTTAATCCTAATGGAGCGAGCGACACACATGTGATTTAGTTTACAAATTAGTGATTTTTTTTTGTTCTTTCATTTGAAACTTGTTCCTGTGCTGTACAATGTGATATATCACTTTTC
>NC_083351.1:87839575-87872075 GCF_030254825.1 Meriones unguiculatus
TGATTTAGTTTACAAAGTTGTGCTTTGCTTTTCTGTTCTTTCGATGGAAACTAGTTTCTGTGCCGTACAGTGCGAGATAACACTTTTCGGTTTTCCTGTATTCCTAATTGAGCGAGTGACACACATGTGATTCAGTATACAAAGTAGTGCTTTTCATTTAAGTTCTTTCGTTGGAAACTTGTTCCTGTTAGGAACAAGTTAGGGTTAGGGTTAGGGTTAGGGTTAGGGTTAGGGTTAGGGTTAGGTTAGGGCTGGGTAAGGGATAGGGTTAGCGTTAGGGTTAGGGTTAGGGTTAGGGTTAGGGGTTAGGGTTAGGGTTAGGGTTAGGGTTAGGGGTTAGGGTTAGGGTTAGGGTTAGGGCCTTAGGGTTAGGGTTAGGGTTAGGGTTATATCACTTTTCAGTTTTCCTTTTATAATAATTGAACAGGCGACACATATGTGAATTAGTTTACAAAGTTGTGCTTTCCGTTTCTGTTCTTTCTTTGGAAACTTGTTTCTGTGCCATACAGTGTGAGATAACACTTTTCGATTTCCCTGTATTCCTAATTGAGCGAGCGACACACATGTGATTTAGTTTACAAAGTAGTGCTTTGGGTTTCTGTTCTTCTTGGAAACTTGTTTCTGTGCTGTACAGTGTGATATATCACTTTTCAGTTCTCATGTTGTAATAATTGAACGGGCGACACGTATGTGATTTAGTTTACAAACTTGTGCTTTGCGTTTCTGTTCTTTTTTTGGAAACTTGTTTCTGTGCCGTACAGTGCGAGATAACACTTTTCAGTTTTCCTGTATTCCTAATTGAGCAAGCGACACACAGGTGATTCTGTTTAAAAGTAGTGCTTTGCTTTTCTGTTCTTTCGTTGGAAACTTGTTCTTGTGCTGTACAGTGAGATATATTACTTTTCAGTTTTCCTGTAATCCTAATGGAGCGAGCGACACACATGTGATTTAGTTTACAAATTAGTGATTTTCTTTTTTGTTCTTTCATTTGAAACTTGTTCCTGTGCTGTACAATGTGATATATCAATTTTCAGTTTTCCTGTTAGAATAATTGAACAGGCGACACGTATGTGAATTAGTTTACAAAGATGTGCTTTGCGTTTCTGTTCTTTCGATGGAAACATGTTCCTGTGCTGTACAGTGTGTTATATCACTTTTCAGTTTTCATCTGATAATAATTGAACAGGCGACACGTATGTGAATTAGTTTACAAAGTTGTGCTTTCCGTTTCTGTTCTTTCTTTGGAAACTTGTTTCTGTGCCATGCAGTGTGAGATAACACTTTTCGGTTTCCCTGTATTCCTAATTGAGGGAGCGACACACATGTGATTTAGTTTACAAAGTAGTGCTTTGGGTTTCTGTTCTTCTTGGAAACTTGTTTCTGTGCTGTACAGTGTGATATATCACTTTTCAGTTTTCCTGTTGTAATAATTGAACGGGCGACACGTATGTGATTTAGTTTACAAAGTTGTGCTTTGCTTTTCTGTTCTTTCGATGGAAACTAGTTTCTGTGCCGTACAGTGCGAGATAACACTTTTCGGTTTTCCTGTATTCCTAATTGAGCGAGTGACACACATGTGATTCAGTTTACAAAGTAGTGCTTTTCATTTACGTTCATTCGTTGCAAACTTGTTCCTCTTAGGAACAAGTTAGGGTTAGGGTTAGGGTTAGGGTTAGGTTAGGGCTGGGTAAGGGATAGGGTTAGCGTTAGGGTTAGGGTTAGGGTTAGGGTTAGGGTTAGGTTTAGGGTTAGGGTTAGGGTTAGGGTTAGGGTTAGGGGTTAGGGTTAGGGTTAGGGTTAGGGTTAGGTGTTAGGGTTAGGGTTAGGGTTAGGGCCTTAGGGTTAGGGTTAGGGTTAGGGTTATATCACTTTTCAGTTTTCCTGTTATAATAATTGAACAGGCGACACGTATGTGAATTAGTTTACAAAGATGTGCTTTGCGCTTCTGTTCTTTCGATGGAAACATGTTCCTGTCCTGTACAGTGTGTTATATCACTTTTCAGTTTTCCTCATTTAATAATTGAACAGGCGACACGTATGTGAATTAGTTTACAAAGTTGTGCTTTCCGTTTCTGTTCTTTCTTTGGAAACTTGTTTCTGTGCCATACAGTGTGAGATAACACTTTTCGGTTTCCCTGTATTCCTAATTGAGGGAGCGACACACATGTGATTTAGTTTACAAAGTAGTGCTTTGGGTTTCTGTTCTTCCTGGAAACTTGTTTATGTGCTGTACAGTGTGATATATCACTTTTCAGTTTTCCTGTTGTAATAATTGAACGGGCGACACGTATGTGATTTAGTTTACAAAGTTGTGCTTTGCTTTTCTGTTCTTTCGATGGAAACTAGTTTCTGTGCCGTACAGTGCGAGATAACACTTTTCGGTTTTCCTGTATTCCTAATTGAGCGAGTGACACACATGTGATTCAGTATACAAAGTAGTGCTTTTCATTTAAGTTCTTTCGTTGGAAACTTGTTCCTGTTAGGAACAAGTTAGGGTTAGGGTTAGGGTTAGGGTTAGGGTTAGGGTTAGGGTTAGGGTTAGGTTAGGGCTGGGTAAGGGATAGGGTTAGCGTTAGGGTTAGGGTTAGGGTTAGGGTTAGGGGTTAGGGTTAGGGTTAGGGTTAGGGTTAGGGGTTAGGGTTAGGGTTAGGGTTAGGGCCTTAGGGTTAGAGTTAGGGTTAGGGTTATATCACTTTTCAGTTTTCCTTTTATAATAATTGAACAGGCGACACATATGTGAATTAGTTTACAAAGTTGTGCTTTCCGTTTCTGTTCTTTCTTTGGAAACTTGTTTCTGTGCCATACAGTGTGAGATAACACTTTTCGATTTCCCTGTATTCCTAATTGAGCGAGCGACACACATGTGATTTAGTTTACAAAGTAGTGCTTTGGGTTTCTGTTCTTCTTGGAAACTTGTTTCTGTGCTGTACAGTGTGATATATCACTTTTCAGTTCTCATGTTGTAATAATTGAACGGGCGACACGTATGTGATTTAGTTTACAAACTTGTGCTTTGCGTTTCTGTTCTTTTTTTGGAAACTTGTTTCTGTGCCGTACAGTGCGAGATAACACTTTTCAGTTTTCCTGTATTCCTAATTGAGCAAGCGACACACAGGTGATTCTGTTTAAAAGTAGTGCTTTGCTTTTCTGTTCTTTCGTTGGAAACTTGTTCTTGTGCTGTACAGTGAGATATATTACTTTTCAGTTTTCCTGTAATCCTAATGGAGCGAGCGACACACATGTGATTTAGTTTACAAATTAGTGATTTTCTTTTTTGTTCTTTCATTTGAAACTTGTTCCTGTGCTGTACAATGTGATATATCAATTTTCAGTTTTCCTGTTAGAATAATTGAACAGGCGACACGTATGTGAATTAGTTTACAAAGATGTGCTTTGCGTTTCTGTTCTTTCGATGGAAACATGTTCCTGTGCTGTACAGTGTGTTATATCACTTTTCAGTTTTCATCTGATAATAATTGAACAGGCGACACGTATGTGAATTAGTTTACAAAGTTGTGCTTTCCGTTTCTGTTCTTTCTTTGGAAACTTGTTTCTGTGCCATGCAGTGTGAGATAACACTTTTCGGTTTCCCTGTATTCCTAATTGAGGGAGCGACACACATGTGATTTAGTTTACAAAGTAGTGCTTTGGGTTTCTGTTCTTCTTGGAAACTTGTTTCTGTGCTGTACAGTGTGATATATCACTTTTCAGTTTTCCTGTTGTAATAATTGAACGGGCGACACGTATGTGATTTAGTTTACAAAGTTGTGCTTTGCTTTTCTGTTCTTTCGATGGAAACTAGTTTCTGTGCCGTACAGTGCGAGATAACACTTTTCGGTTTTCCTGTATTCCTAATTGAGCGAGTGACACACATGTGATTCAGTTTACAAAGTAGTGCTTTTCATTTACGTTCATTCGTTGCAAACTTGTTCCTCTTAGGAACAAGTTAGGGTTAGGGTTAGGGTTAGGGTTAGGTTAGGGCTGGGTAAGGGATAGGGTTAGCGTTAGGGTTAGGGTTAGGGTTAGGGTTAGGGTTAGGTTTAGGGTTAGGGTTAGGGTTAGGGTTAGGGTTAGGGGTTAGGGTTAGGGTTAGGGTTAGGGTTAGGTGTTAGGGTTAGGGTTAGGGTTAGGGCCTTAGGGTTAGGGTTAGGGTTAGGGTTATATCACTTTTCAGTTTTCCTGTTATAATAATTGAACAGGCGACACGTATGTGAATTAGTTTACAAAGATGTGCTTTGCGCTTCTGTTCTTTCGATGGAAACATGTTCCTGTCCTGTACAGTGTGTTATATCACTTTTCAGTTTTCCTCATTTAATAATTGAACAGGCGACACGTATGTGAATTAGTTTACAAAGTTGTGCTTTCCGTTTCTGTTCTTTCTTTGGAAACTTGTTTCTGTGCCATACAGTGTGAGATAACACTTTTCGGTTTCCCTGTATTCCTAATTGAGGGAGCGACACACATGTGATTTAGTTTACAAAGTAGTGCTTTGGGTTTCTGTTCTTCCTGGAAACTTGTTTATGTGCTGTACAGTGTGATATATCACTTTTCAGTTTTCCTGTTGTAATAATTGAACGGGCGACACGTATGTGATTTAGTTTACAAAGTTGTGCTTTGCTTTTCTGTTCTTTCGATGGAAACTAGTTTCTGTGCCGTACAGTGCGAGATAACACTTTTCGGTTTTCCTGTATTCCTAATTGAGCGAGTGACACACATGTGATTCAGTATACAAAGTAGTGCTTTTCATTTAAGTTCTTTCGTTGGAAACTTGTTCCTGTTAGGAACAAGTTAGGGTTAGGGTTAGGGTTAGGGTTAGGGTTAGGGTTAGGGTTAGGGTTAGGGTTAGGTTAGGGCTGGGTAAGGGATAGGGTTAGCGTTAGGGTTAGGGTTAGGGTTAGGGTTAGGGGTTAGGGTTAGGGTTAGGGTTAGGGTTAGGGGTTAGGGTTAGGGTTAGGGTTAGGGCCTTAGGGTTAGAGTTAGGGTTAGGGTTATATCACTTTTCAGTTTTCCTTTTATAATAATTGAACAGGCGACACATATGTGAATTAGTTTACAAAGTTGTGCTTTCCGTTTCTGTTCTTTCTTTGGAAACTTGTTTCTGTGCCATACAGTGTGAGATAACACTTTTCGATTTCCCTGTATTCCTAATTGAGCGAGCGACACACATGTGATTTAGTTTACAAAGTAGTGCTTTGGGTTTCTGTTCTTCTTGGAAACTTGTTTCTGTGCTGTACAGTGTGATATATCACTTTTCAGTTCTCATGTTGTAATAATTGAACGGGCGACACGTATGTGATTTAGTTTACAAACTTGTGCTTTGCGTTTCTGTTCTTTTTTTGGAAACTTGTTTCTGTGCCGTACAGTGCGAGATAACACTTTTCAGTTTTCCTGTATTCCTAATTGAGCAAGCGACACACAGGTGATTCTGTTTAAAAGTAGTGCTTTGCTTTTCTGTTCTTTCGTTGGAAACTTGTTCTTGTGCTGTACAGTGAGATATATTACTTTTCAGTTTTCCTGTAATCCTAATGGAGCGAGCGACACACATGTGATTTAGTTTACAAATTAGTGATTTTCTTTTTTGTTCTTTCATTTGAAACTTGTTCCTGTGCTGTACAATGTGATATATCAATTTTCAGTTTTCCTGTTAGAATAATTGAACAGGCGACACGTATGTGAATTAGTTTACAAAGATGTGCTTTGCGTTTCTGTTCTTTCGATGGAAACATGTTCCTGTGCTGTACAGTGTGTTATATCACTTTTCAGTTTTCATCTGATAATAATTGAACAGGCGACACGTATGTGAATTAGTTTACAAAGTTGTGCTTTCCGTTTCTGTTCTTTCTTTGGAAACTTGTTTCTGTGCCATGCAGTGTGAGATAACACTTTTCGGTTTCCCTGTATTCCTAATTGAGGGAGCGACACACATGTGATTTAGTTTACAAAGTAGTGCTTTGGGTTTCTGTTCTTCTTGGAAACTTGTTTCTGTGCTGTACAGTGTGATATATCACTTTTCAGTTTTCCTGTTGTAATAATTGAACGGGCGACACGTATGTGATTTAGTTTACAAAGTTGTGCTTTGCTTTTCTGTTCTTTCGATGGAAACTAGTTTCTGTGCCGTACAGTGCGAGATAACACTTTTCGGTTTTCCTGTATTCCTAATTGAGCGAGGGACACACATGTGATTCAGTTTACAAAGTAGTGCTTTTCATTTACGTTCATTCGTTGCAAACTTGTTCCTCTTAGGAACAAGTTAGGGTTAGGGTTAGGGTTAGGGTTAGGTTAGGGCTGGGTAAGGGATAGGGTTAGCGTTAGGGTTAGGGTTAGGGTTAGGGTTAGGGTTAGTTTTAGGGTTAGGGTTAGGGTTAGGGTTAGGGTTAGGGTTAGGGGTTAGGGTTAGGGTTAGGGTTAGGGTTAGGGTTAGGGTTAGGTGTTAGGGTTAGGGTTAGGGTTAGGGCCTTAGGGTTAGGGTTAGGGTTAGGGTTATATCACTTTTCAGTTTTCCTGTTATAATAATTGAACAGGCGACACGTATGTGAATTAGTTTACAAAGATGTGCTTTGCGTTTCTGTTCTTTCGATGGAAACATGTTCCTGTCCTGTACAGTGTGTTATATCACTTTTCAGTTTTCCTCATTTAATAATTGAACAGGCGACACGTATGTGAATTAGTTTACAAAGTTGTGCTTTCCGTTTCTGTTCTTTCTTTGGAAACTTGTTTCTGTGCCATACAGTGTGAGATAACACTTTTCGGTTTCCCTGTATTCCTAATTGAGCGAGCGACACACATGTGATTTAGTTTACAAAGTAGTGCTTTGGGTTTCTGTTCTTCTTGGAAACTTGTTTCTGTGCTGTACAGTGTGATATATCACTTTTCAGTTCTCATGTTGTAATAATTGAACGGGCGACACGTATGTGATTTAGTTTACAAAGTTGTGCTTTGCTTTTCTGTTCTTTTGATGGAAACTAGTTTCTGTGCTGTACAGTGCGAGATAACACTTTTCGGTTTTCCTGTATTCCTAATTGAGCGAGTGACACACATGTGATTCAGTTTACAAAGTAGTGCTTTTCATTTACGTTCTTTCGTTGGAAACTTGTTCCTGTTAGGAACAAGTTAGGGTTAGGGTTAGGGTTAGGGTTAGGTTAGGGCTGGGTAAGGGATAGGGTTAGCGTTAGGGTTAGGGTTAGGGTTAGGGTTAGGGTTAGGGGTTAGGGTTAGGTTTAGGGTTAGGGGTTAGGGTTAGGTTTAGGGTTAGGGCCTTAGGGTTAGGGTTAGGGTTAGGGTTAGGGGTTAGGGTTAGGGTTAGGGTTAGGGCCTTAGGGTTAGGGTTAGGGTTAGGGTTATATCACTTTTCAGTTTTCCTGTTAGAATAATAGAACAGGCGACACGTATGTGAATTAGTTTACAAAGATGTGCTTTGCGTTTCTGTTCTTTCGATGGAAACATGTTCCTGTGCTGTACAGTGTGTTATATCACTTTTCAGTTTTCATCTGATAATAATTGAACAGTCGACACGTATGTGAATTAGTTTACAAAGTTGTGCTTTCCGTTTCTGTTCTTTCTTTGGAAACTTGTTTCTGTGCCATGCAGTGTGAGATAACACTTTTCGGTTTCCCTGTATTCCTAATTGAGGGAGCGACACACATGTGATTTAGTTTACAAAGTAGTGCTTTGGGTTTCTGTTCTTCTTGGAAACTTGTTTCTGTGCTGTACAGTGTGATATATCACTTTTCAGTTTTCCTGTTGTAATAATTGAACGGGCGACACGTATGTGATTTAGTTTACAAAGTTGTGCTTTGCTTTTCTGTTCTTTCGATGGAAACTAGTTTCTGTGCCGTACAGTGCGAGATAACACTTTTCGGTTTTCCTGTATTCCTAATTGAGCGAGTGACACACATGTGATTCAGTATACAAAGTAGTGCTTTTCATTTACGTTCTTTCGTTGGAAACTTGTTCCTGTTAGGAACAAGTTAGGGTTAGGGTTAGGGTTAGGGTTAGGGTTAGGGTTAGGGTTAGGTGAGGGCTGGGTAAGGGATAGGGTTAGCTTTAGGGTTAGGGTTAGGGTTAGGTTTAGGGTTAGGGTTAGGGTTAGGGTTAGGGTTAGGGGTTAGGGTTAGGGTTAGGGTTAGGGCCTTAGGGTTAGGGTTAGGGTTAGGGTTATATCACTTTTCAGTTTTCCTGTTATAATAATTGAACAGGCGACACATATGTGAATTAGTTTACAAAGTTGTGCTTGGCGGTTCTGTTCTTTCGATGGAAACATGTTCCTGTGCTGTACAGTGTGTTATATCACTTTTCAGTTTTCATCTGATAATAATTGAACAGGCGACACGTATGTGAATTAGTTTACAAAGTTGTGCTTTCCGTTTCTGTTCTTTCTTTGGAAACTTGTTTCTGTGCCATGCAGTGTGAGATAACACTTTTCGGTTTCCCTGTATTCCTAATTGAGGGAGCGACACACATGTGATTTAGTTTACAAAGTAGTGCTTTGGGTTTCTGTTCTTCTTGGAAACTTGTTTCTGTGCTGTACAGTGTGATATATCACTTTTCAGTTTTCCTGTTGTAATAATTGAACGGGCGACACGTATGTGATTTAGTTTACAAAGTTGTGCTTTGCTTTTCTGTTCTTTCGATGGAAACTAGTTTCTGTGCCGTACAGTGCGAGATAACACTTTTCGGTTTTCCTGTATTCCTAATTGAGCGAGTGACACACATGTGATTCAGTTTACAAAGTAGTGCTTTTCATTTACGTTCATTCGTTGCAAACTTGTTCCTCTTAGGAACAAGTTAGGGTTAGGGTTAGGGTTAGGGTTAGGTTAGGGCTGGGTAAGGGATAGGGTTAGCGTTAGGGTTAGGGTTAGGGTTAGGGTTAGGGTTAGGGTTAGGTTTAGGGTTAGGGTTAGGGTTAGGGTTAGGGTTAGGGGTTAGGGTTAGGGTTAGGGTTAGGGTTAGGGTTAGGGGTTAGGGTTAGGGTTAGGGTTAGGGCCTTAGGGTTAGGGTTAGGGTTAGGGTTATATCACTTTTCAGTTTTCCTGTTATAATAATTGAACAGGCGACACGTATGTGAATTAGTTTACAAAGATGTGCTTTGCGTTTCTGTTCTTTCGATGGAAACATGTTCCTGTCCTGTACAGTGTGTTATATCACTTTTCAGTTTTCCTCATTTAATAATTGAACAGGCGACACGTATGTGAATTAGTTTACAAAGTTGTGCTTTCCGTTTCTGTTCTTTCTTTGGAAACTTGTTTCTGTGCCATACAGTGTGAGATAACACTTTTCGGTTTCCCTGTATTCCTAATTGGGCGAGCGACACACATGTGATTTAGTTTACAAAGTAGTGCTTTGGGTTTCTGTTCTTCTTGGAAACTTGTTTCTGTGCTGTACAGTGTGATATATCACTTTTCAGTTCTCATGTTGTAATAATTGAACGGGCGATACGTATGTGATTTAGTTTACAAAGTTGTGCTTTGCTTTTCTGTTCTTTTGATGGAAACTAGTTTCTGTGCTGTACAGTGCGAGATAACACTTTTCGGTTTTCCTGTATTCCTAATTGAGCGAGTGACACACATGTGATTCAGTTTACAAAGTAGTGCTTTTCATTTACGTTCTTTCGTTGGAAACTTGTTCCTGTTAGGAACAAGTTAGGGTTAGGGTTAGGGTTAGGGTTAGGGTTAGGGTTAGGTGAGGGCTGGGTAAGGGATAGGGTTAGCGTTAGGGTTAGGGTTAGGGTTAGGGTTAGGGTTAGGGTTAGGTGAGGGCTGGGTAAGGGATAGGGTTAGCGTTAGGGTTAGGGTTAGGGTTAGGGTTAGGGTTAGGGTTAGGGGTTAGGGTTAGGGTTAGGGTTAGGGCCTTAGGGTTAGGGTTAGTGTTAGGGTTATATCACTTTTCAGTTTTCCAGTTATAATAATTGAACAGGCGACACATATGTGAATTAGTTTACAAAGTTGTGCTTTGCGTATCTGTCCTTTCAATGGAAACTTGTTTCTGTGCCGTACAGTGCGAGATAACACTTTTCGGTTTTCCTGTATTCCTAATTGAGCGAGTGACACACATGTGATTCAGTTTACAAAGTAGGGCTTTTCATTTACGTTCTTTCGTTGGAAACTTGTTCCTGTTAGGAACAAGTTAGGGTTAGGGTTAGGGTTAGGGTTAGGGTTAGGGTTAGGGTTAGGTGTTAGGGTTAGGGTTAGGGTTAGGGTTAGGGTTAGGGTTAGGGGTTAGGGTTAGGGTTAGGGTTAGGGCCTTAGGGTTAGGGTTAGGGTTAGGGTTATATCACTTTTCAGTTTTCCTGTTATAATAATTGAACAGGCGACACATATGTGAATTAGTTTACAAAGTTGTGCTTGGCGGTTCTGTTCTTTCGATGGAAACATGTTCCTGTGCTGTACAGTGTGTTATATCACTTTTCAGTTTTCCTCTTCTAATAATTGAACAGGCGACACGTATGTCATTTAGTTTACAAAGTTGTGCTTTGCGTTTCTGTTCTTTTTTTGGAAACTTGTTTCTGTGCCGTACAGTGCGAGATAACACTTTTCAGTTTTCCTGTATTCCTAATTGAGCAAGCGACACACAGGTGATTCTGTTTAAAAGTAGTGCTTTGCTTTTCTGTTCTTTCGTTGGAAACTTGTTCTTGTGCTGTACAGTGAGATATATTACTTTTCAGTTTTCCTGTAATCCTAATGGAGCGAGCGACACACATGTGATTTAGTTTACAAATTAGTGATTTTCTTTTTTGTTCTTTCATTTGAAACTTGTTCCTGTGCTGTACAATGTGATATATCACTTTTCAGTTTTCCTGTTAGAATAATTGAACAGGCGACACGTATGTGAATTAGTTTACAAAGATGAGCTTTGCGTTTCTGTTCTTTCGATGGAAACATGTTCCTGTGCTGTACAGTGTGTTATATCACTTTTCAGTTTTCCTCTGATAATAATTGAACAGGCGACACGTATTTGAATTAGTTTGCAAAGTTGTGCTTTCCGTTTCTGTTCTTTCTTTGGAAACTTGTTTCTGTGCCATGCAGTGTGAGATAACACTTTTCGGTTTCCCTGTATTCCTAATTGAGGGAGCGACACACATGTGATTTAGTTTACAAAGTAGTGCTTTGGGTTTCTGTTCTTCTTGGAAACTTGTTTCTGTGCTGTACAGTGTGATATATCACTTTTCAGTTCTCCTGTTGTAATAATTGAACGGGCGACACGTATGTGATTTAGTTTACAAAGTTGTGCTTTGCTTTTCTGTTCTTTCGATGGAAACTAGTTTCTGTGCCGTACAGTGCGAGATAACACTTTTCGGTTTTCCTGTATTCCTAATTGAGCGAGTGACACACATGTGATTCAGTATACAAAGTAGTGCTTTTCATTTACATTCTTTCATTGGAAACTTGTTCCTGTTAGGAACAAGTTAGGGTTAGGGTTAGGGTTAAGGTTAGGGTTAGGGTTAGGGTTAGGGTTAGGTGAGGGCTGGGTAAGGGATAGGGTTAGCGTTAGGGTTAGGGTTAGGGTTAGGGTTAGGGTTAGGGTTAGGGTTAGGTTTAGGGTTAGGGTTAGGGTTAGGGGTTAGGGTTAGGGTTAGGGTTAGGGCCTTAGGGTTAGAGTTAGGGTTAGGGTTATATCACTTTTCAGTTTTCCTGTTATAATAATTGAACAGGCGACACATATGTGAATTAGTTTACAAAGTTGTGCTTTCCGTTTCTGTTCTTTCTTTGGAAACTTGTTTCTGTGCCATACAGTGTGAGATAACACTTTTCGGTTTCCCTGTATTCCTAATTGAGCGAGCGACACACATGTGATTTAGTTTACAAAGTAGTGCTTTGGGTTTCTGTTCTTCTTGGAAACTTGTTTCTGTGCTGTACAGTGTGATATATCACTTTTCAGTTCTCATGTTGTAATAATTGAAGGGGCGACACGTATGTGATTTAGTTTACAAACTTGTGCTTTGCGTTTCTGTTCTTTTTTTGGAAACTTGTTTCTGTGCCGTACAGTGCGAGATAACACTTTTCAGTTTTCCTGTATTCCTAATTGAGCAAGCGACACACAGGTGATTCTGTTTAAAAGTAGTGCTTTGCTTTTCTGTTCTTTCGTTGGAAACTTGTTCTTGTGCTGTACAGTGAGATATATTACTTTTCAGTTTTCCTGTAATCCTAATGGAGCGAGCGACACACATGTGATTTAGTTTACAAATTAGTGATTTTCTTTTTTGTTCTTTCATTTGAAACTTGTTCCTGTGCTGTACAATGTGATATATCACTTTTCAGTTTTCCTGTTAGAATAATTGAACAGGCGACACGTATGTGAATTAGTTTACAAAGATGTGCTTTGCGTTTCTGTTCTTTCGATGGAAACATGTTCCTGTGCTGTACAGTGTGTTATATCACTTTTCAGTTTTCCTCTGATAATAATTGAACAGGCGACACGTATGTGAATTAGTTTACAAAGTTGTGCTTTCCGTTTCTGTTCTTTCTTTGGAAACTTGTTTCTGTGCCATGCAGTGTGAGATAACACTTTTCGGTTTCCCTGTATTCCTAACTGAGGGAGCGACACACATGTGATTTAGTTTACAAAGTAGTGCTTTGGGTTTCTGTTCTTCTTGGAAACTTGTTTCTGTGCTGTACAGTGTGATATATCACTTTTCAGTTTTCCTGTTGTAATAATTGAACGGGCGACACGTATGTTATTTAGTTTACAAAGTTGTGCTTTGCTTTTCTGTTCTTTCGATGGAAACTAGTTTCTGTGCCGTACAGTGCGAGATAACACTTTTCGGTTTTCCTGTATTCCTAATTGAGCGAGTGACAAACATGTGATTCAGTATACAAAGTAGTGCTTTTCATTTACGTTCTTTCGTTGGAAACTTGTTCCTGTTAGGAACAAGTTAGGGTTAGGGTTAGGGTTAGGGTTAGGGTTAGGGTTAGGGTTAGGTGAGGGCTGGGTAAGGGATAGGGTTAGCGTTAGGGTTAGGGTTAGGGTTAGGGTTAGGGTTAGGTTTAGGGTTAGGGTTAGGGTTAGGGTTAGGGTTAGGGGTTAGGGTTAGGGTTAGGGTTAGGGCCTTAGGGTTAGGGTTAGGGTTAGGGTTATATCACTTTTCAGTTTTCCTGTTATAATAATTGAACAGGCGACACATATGTGAATTAGTTTAGAAAGTTGTGCTTTCCGTTTCTGTTCTTTCTTTGGAAACTTGTTTCTGTGCCATACAGTGTGAGATAACACTTTTCGATTTCCCTGTATTCCTAATTGAGTGAGCGACACACATGAGATTTAGTTTACAAAGTAGTGCTTTGGGTTTCTGTTCTTCTTGGAAACCTGTTTCTGTGCTGTACAGTGTGATATATCACTTTTCAGTTCTCCTGTTGTAATAATTGAACGGGCGACACGTATGTGATTTAGTTTACAAAGTTGTGCTTTGCTTTTCTGTTCTTTCGATGGAAACTAGTTTCTGTGCCGTACAGTGCGAGATAACACTTTTCGGTTTTCCTGTATTCCTAATTGAGCGAGTGACACACATGTGATTCAGTTTACAAAGTAGTGCTTTTCATTTACGTTCATTCGTTGCAAACTTGTTCCTCTTAGGAACAAGTTAGGGTTAGGGTTAGGGTTAGGTTAGGGCTGGCTAAGGGATAGGGTTAGCGTTAGCGTTAGGGTTAGGGTTAGGGTTAGGGTTAGGGGTTAGGGTTAGGTTTAGGGTTAGGGGTTAGGGTTAGGGGTTAGGGTTAGGGTTAGGGTTAGGGCCTTAGGGTTAGGGTTAGGGTTATATCACTTTTCAGTTTTCCTGTTATAGTAATTGAACAGGCGACACATATGTGAATTAGTTTACAAAGTTGTGCTTTGCGTTTCTGTTCTTTCTTTGGAAACTTGTTTCTGTGCCATACAGTGTGAGATAACACTTTTCAGTTTTCCTGTATTCCTAATTGAGCAAGCGACACACAGGTGATTCTGTTTAAAAGTAGTGCTTTGCTTTTCTGTTCTTTCGTTGGAAACTTGTTCTTGTGCTGTACAGTGAGATATATTACTTTTCAGTTTTCCTGTAATCCTAATGGAGCGAGCGACACACATGTGATTTAGTTTACAAATTAGTGATTTTCTTTTTTGTTCTTTCATTTGAAACTTGTTCCTGTGCTGTACAATGTGATATATCACTTTTCAGTTTTTCTGTTAGAATAATTGAACAGGCGACACGTATGTGAATTAGTTTACAAAGATGTGCTTTGCGTTTCTGTTCTTTCGATGGAAACATGTTCTTGTGCTGTACAGTGTGTTATATCACTTTTCAGTTTTCCTCTCATAATAATTGAACAGGCGACACGTATGTGAATTAGTTTACAAAGTTGTGCTTTCCGTTTCTGTTCTTTCTTTGGAAACTTGTTTCTGTGCCATGCAGTGTGAGATAACACTTTTCGGTTTCCCTGTATTCCTAATTGAGGGAGCGACACACATGTGATTTAGTTTACAAAGTAGTGCTTTGGGTTTCTGTTCTTCTTGGAAACTTGTTTCTGTGCTGTACAGTGTGATATATCACTTTTCAGTTCTCCTGTTGTAATAATTGAACGGGCGACACGTATGTGATTTAGTTTACAAAGTTGTGCTTTGCTTTTCTGTTCTTTCGATGGAAACTAGTTTCTGTGCCGTACAGTGCGAGATAACACTTTTCGGTTTTCCTGTATTCCTAATTGAGCGAGTGACACACATGTGATTCAGTATACAAAGTAGTGCTTTTCATTTACATTCTTTCATTGGAAACTTGTTCCTGTTAGGAACAAGTTAGGGTTAGGGTTAGGGTTAAGGTTAGGGTTAGGGTTAGGGTTAGGGTTAGGTGAGGGCTGGGTAAGGGATAGGGTTAGCGTTAGGGTTAGGGTTAGGGTTAGGGTTAGGGTTAGGGTTAGGGTTAGGTTTAGGGTTAGGGTTAGGGTTAGGGGTTAGGGTTAGGGTTAGGGTTAGGGCCTTAGGGTTAGAGTTAGGGTTAGGGTTATATCACTTTTCAGTTTTCCTGTTATAATAATTGAACAGGCGACACATATGTGAATTAGTTTACAAAGTTGTGCTTTCCGTTTCTGTTCTTTCTTTGGAAACTTGTTTCTGTGCCATACAGTGTGAGATAACACTTTTCGGTTTCCCTGTATTCCTAATTGAGCGAGCGACACACATGTGATTTAGTTTACAAAGTAGTGCTTTGGGTTTCTGTTCTTCTTGGAAACTTGTTTCTGTGCTGTACAGTGTGATATATCACTTTTCAGTTCTCATGTTGTAATAATTGAAGGGGCGACACGTATGTGATTTAGTTTACAAACTTGTGCTTTGCGTTTCTGTTCTTTTTTTGGAAACTTGTTTCTGTGCCGTACAGTGCGAGATAACACTTTTCAGTTTTCCTGTATTCCTAATTGAGCAAGCGACACACAGGTGATTCTGTTTAAAAGTAGTGCTTTGCTTTTCTGTTCTTTCGTTGGAAACTTGTTCTTGTGCTGTACAGTGAGATATATTACTTTTCAGTTTTCCTGTAATCCTAATGGAGCGAGCGACACACATGTGATTTAGTTTACAAATTAGTGATTTTCTTTTTTGTTCTTTCATTTGAAACTTGTTCCTGTGCTGTACAATGTGATATATCACTTTTCAGTTTTCCTGTTAGAATAATTGAACAGGCGACACGTATGTGAATTAGTTTACAAAGATGTGCTTTGCGTTTCTGTTCTTTCGATGGAAACATGTTCCTGTGCTGTACAGTGTGTTATATCACTTTTCAGTTTTCCTCTGATAATAATTGAACAGGCGACACGTATGTGAATTAGTTTACAAAGTTGTGCTTTCCGTTTCTGTTCTTTCTTTGGAAACTTGTTTCTGTGCCATGCAGTGTGAGATAACACTTTTCGGTTTCCCTGTATTCCTAACTGAGGGAGCGACACACATGTGATTTAGTTTACAAAGTAGTGCTTTGGGTTTCTGTTCTTCTTGGAAACTTGTTTCTGTGCTGTACAGTGTGATATATCACTTTTCAGTTTTCCTGTTGTAATAATTGAACGGGCGACACGTATGTTATTTAGTTTACAAAGTTGTGCTTTGCTTTTCTGTTCTTTCGATGGAAACTAGTTTCTGTGCCGTACAGTGCGAGATAACACTTTTCGGTTTTCCTGTATTCCTAATTGAGCGAGTGACAAACATGTGATTCAGTATACAAAGTAGTGCTTTTCATTTACGTTCTTTCGTTGGAAACTTGTTCCTGTTAGGAACAAGTTAGGGTTAGGGTTAGGGTTAGGGTTAGGGTTAGGGTTAGGGTTAGGTGAGGGCTGGGTAAGGGATAGGGTTAGCGTTAGGGTTAGGGTTAGGGTTAGGGTTAGGGTTAGGTTTAGGGTTAGGGTTAGGGTTAGGGTTAGGGTTAGGGGTTAGGGTTAGGGTTAGGGTTAGGGCCTTAGGGTTAGGGTTAGGGTTAGGGTTATATCACTTTTCAGTTTTCCTGTTATAATAATTGAACAGGCGACACATATGTGAATTAGTTTAGAAAGTTGTGCTTTCCGTTTCTGTTCTTTCTTTGGAAACTTGTTTCTGTGCCATACAGTGTGAGATAACACTTTTCGATTTCCCTGTATTCCTAATTGAGTGAGCGACACACATGAGATTTAGTTTACAAAGTAGTGCTTTGGGTTTCTGTTCTTCTTGGAAACCTGTTTCTGTGCTGTACAGTGTGATATATCACTTTTCAGTTCTCCTGTTGTAATAATTGAACGGGCGACACGTATGTGATTTAGTTTACAAAGTTGTGCTTTGCTTTTCTGTTCTTTCGATGGAAACTAGTTTCTGTGCCGTACAGTGCGAGATAACACTTTTCGGTTTTCCTGTATTCCTAATTGAGCGAGTGACACACATGTGATTCAGTTTACAAAGTAGTGCTTTTCATTTACGTTCATTCGTTGCAAACTTGTTCCTCTTAGGAGCAAGTTAGGGTTAGGGTTAGGGTTAGGGTTAGGTTAGGGCTGGGTAAGGGATAGGGTTAGCGTTAGGGTTAGGGTTAGGGTTAGGGTTAGGGTTAGGGTTAGGGTTAGGGGTTAGGGTTAGGTTTAGGGTTAGGGGTTAGGGTTAGGGGTTAGGGTTAGGGTTAGGGTTAGGGTTAGGGTTAGGGCCTTAGGGTTAGGGTTAGGGTTAGGGTTATATCACTTTTCAGTTTTCCTGTTATAATAATTGAACAGGCGACACATATGTGAATTAGTTTACAAAGTTGTGCTTTCCGTTTCTGTTCTTTCTTTGGAAACTTGTTTCTGTGCCATACAGTGTGAGATAACACTTTTCAGTTTTCCTGTATTCCTAATTGAGCAAGCGACACACAGGTGATTCTGTTTAAAAGTAGTGCTTTGCTTTTCTGTTCTTTCGTTGGAAACTTGTTCTTGTGCTGTACAGTGAGATATATTACTTTTCAGTTTTCCTGTAATCCTAATGGAGCGAGCGACACACATGTGATTTAGTTTACAAATTAGTGATTTTCTTTTTTGTTCTTTCATTTGAAACTTGTTCCTGTGCTGTACAATGTGATATATCACTTTTCAGTTTTCCTGTTAGAATAATTGAACAGGCGACACGTATGTGAATTAGTTTACAAAGATGTGCTTTGCGTTTCTGTTCTTTCGATGGAAACATGTTCCTGTGCTGTACAGTGTGTTATATCACTTTTCAGTTTTCCTCTCATAATAATTGAACAGGCGACACGTATGTGAATTAGTTTACAAAGTTGTGCTTTCCGTTTCTGTTCTTTCTTTGGAAACTTGTTTCTGTGCCATGCAGTGTGAGATAACACTTTTCGGTTTCCCTGTATTCCTAATTGAGGGAGCGACACACATGTGATTTAGTTTACAAAGTAGTGCTTTGGGTTTCTGTTCTTCTTGGAAACTTGTTTCTGTGCTGTACAGTGTGATATATCACTTTTCAGTTTTCCTGTTGTAATAATTGAACGGGCGACACGTATGTGATTTAGTTTACAAAGTTGTGCTTTGCTTTTCTGTTCTTTCGATGGAAACTAGTTTCTGTGCCGTACAGTGCGAGATAACACTTTTCGGTTTTCCTGTATTCCTAATTGAGCGAGTGACACACATGTGATTCAGTATACAAAGTAGTGCTTTTCATTTACGTTCTTTCGTTGGAAACTTGTTCCTGTTAGGAACAAGTTAGGGTTAGGGTTAGGGTTAGGGTTAGGGTTAGGGTTAGGGTTAGGGTTAGGTGAGGGCTGGGTAAGGGATAGGGTTAGCTTTAGGGTTAGGGTTAGGGTTAGGTTTAGGGTTAGGGTTAGGGTTAGGGTTAGGGTTAGGGGTTAGGGTTAGGGTTAGGGTTAGGGCCTTAGGGTTAGGGTTAGGGTTAGGGTTATATCACTTTTCAGTTTTCCTGTTATAATAATTGAACAGGCGACACATATGTGAATTAGTTTACAAAGATGTGCTTTGCGTTTCTGTTCTTTCGATGGAAACATGTTCCTGTGCTGTACAGTGTGTTATATCACTTTTCAGTTTTCCTCATTTAATAATTGAACAGGCGACACGTATGTGAATTAGTTTACAAAGTTGTGCTTTCCGTTTCTGTTCTTTCTTTGGAAACTTGTTTCTGTGCCATACAGTGTGAGATAACACTTTTCGGTTTCCCTGTATTCCTAATTGAGCGAGCGACACACATGTGATTTAGTTTACAAAGTAGTGCTTTGGGTTTCTGTTCTTCTTGGAAACTTGTTTCTGTGCTGTACAGTGTGATATATCACTTTTCAGTTCTCATGTTGTAATAATTGAACGGGCGACACGTATGTGATTTAGTTTACAAAGTTGTGCTTTGCTTTTCTGTTCTTTTGATGGAAACTAGTTTCTGTGCTGTACAGTGCGAGATAACACTTTTCGGTTTTCCTGTATTCCTAATTGAGCGAGTGACACACATGTGATTCAGATTACAAAGTAGTGCTTTTCATTTATGTTCTTTCGTTGGAAACTTGTTCCTGTTAGGAACAAGTTAGGGTTAGGGTTAGGGTTAGGGTTAGGGTTAGGGTTAGGTGAGGGCTGGGTAAGGGATAGGGTTAGCGTTAGGGTTAGGGTTAGGGTTAGGGTTAGGGGTTAGGGTTAGGGTTAGGGTTAGGGCCTTAGGGTTAGGGTTAGGGTTAGGGTTATATCACTTTTCAGTTTTCCTGTTATAATAATTGAACAGGCGACACATATGTGAATTAGTTTACAAAGTTGTGCTTGGCGGTTCTGTTCTTTCGATGGAAACATGTTCCTGTGCTGTACAGTGTGTTATATCACTTTTCAGTTTTCATCTGATAATAATTGAACAGGCGACACGTATGTGAATTAGTTTACAAAGTTGTGCTTTCCGTTTCTGTTCTTTCTTTGGAAACTTGTTTCTGTGCCATGCAGTGTGAGATAACACTTTTCGGTTTCCCTGTATTCCTAATTGAGGGAGCGACACACATGTGATTTAGTTTACAAAGTAGTGCTTTGGGTTTCTGTTCTTCTTGGAAACTTGTTTCTGTGCTGTACAGTGTGATATATCACTTTTCAGTTTTCCTGTTGTAATAATTGAACGGGCGACACGTATGTGATTTAGTTTACAAAGTTGTGCTTTGCTTTTCTGTTCTTTCGATGGAAACTAGTTTCTGTGCCGTACAGTGCGAGATAACACTTTTCGGTTTTCCTGTATTCCTAATTGAGCGAGTGACACACATGTGATTCAGTTTACAAAGTAGTGCTTTTCATTTACGTTCATTCGTTGCAAACTTGTTCCTCTTAGGAACAAGTTAGGGTTAGGGTTAGGGTTAGGGTTAGGTTAGGGCTGGGTAAGGGATAGGGTTAGCGTTAGGGTTAGGGTTAGGGTTAGGGTTAGGGTTAGGTTTAGGGTTAGGGTTAGGGTTAGGGTTAGGGTTAGGGGTTAGGGTTAGGGTTAGGGTTAGGGTTAGGGTTAGGGGTTAGGGTTAGGGTTAGGGTTAGGGCCTTAGGGTTAGGGTTAGGGTTAGGGTTATATCACTTTTCAGTTTTCCTGTTATAATAATTGAACAGGCGACACGTATGTGAATTAGTTTACAAAGATGTGCTTTGCGTTTCTGTTCTTTCGATGGAAACATGTTCCTGTCCTGTACAGTGTGTTATATCACTTTTCAGTTTTCCTCATTTAATAATTGAACAGGCGACACGTATGTGAATTAGTTTACAAAGTTGTGCTTTCCGTTTCTGTTCTTTCTTTGGAAACTTGTTTCTGTGCCATACAGTGTGAGATAACACTTTTCGGTTTCCCTGTATTCCTAATTGGGCGAGCGACACACATGTGATTTAGTTTACAAAGTAGTGCTTTGGGTTTCTGTTCTTCTTGGAAACTTGTTTCTGTGCTGTACAGTGTGATATATCACTTTTCAGTTCTCATGTTGTAATAATTGAACGGGCGATACGTATGTGATTTAGTTTACAAAGTTGTGCTTTGCTTTTCTGTTCTTTTGATGGAAACTAGTTTCTGTGCTGTACAGTGCGAGATAACACTTTTCGGTTTTCCTGTATTCCTAATTGAGCGAGTGACACACATGTGATTCAGTTTACAAAGTAGTGCTTTTCATTTACGTTCTTTCGTTGGAAACTTGTTCCTGTTAGGAACAAGTTAGGGTTAGGGTTAGGGTTAGGGTTAGGGTTAGGGTTAGGTGAGGGCTGGGTAAGGGATAGGGTTAGCGTTAGGGTTAGGGTTAGGGTTAGGGTTAGGGTTAGGGTTAGGGGTTAGGGTTAGGGTTAGGGTTAGGGCCTTAGGGTTAGGGTTAGTGTTAGGGTTATATCACTTTTCAGTTTTCCAGTTATAATAATTGAACAGGCGACACATATGTGAATTAGTTTACAAAGTTGTGCTTTGCGTATCTGTCCTTTCAATGGAAACTTGTTTCTGTGCCGTACAGTGCGAGATAACACTTTTCGGTTTTCCTGTATTCCTAATTGAGCGAGTGACACACATGTGATTCAGTTTACAAAGTAGGGCTTTTCATTTACGTTCTTTCGTTGGAAACTTGTTCCTGTTAGGAACAAGTTAGGGTTAGGGTTAGGGTTAGGGTTAGGGTTAGGGTTAGGGTTAGGGTTAGGGTTAGGTGTTAGGGTTAGGGTTAGGGTTAGGGTTAGGGTTAGGGGTTAGGGTTAGGGTTAGGGTTAGGGCCTTAGGGTTAGGGTTAGGGTTAGGGTTATATCACTTTTCAGTTTTCCTGTTATAATAATTGAACAGGCGACACATATGTGAATTAGTTTACAAAGTTGTGCTTGGCGGTTCTGTTCTTTCGATGGAAACATGTTCCTGTGCTGTACAGTGTGTTATATCACTTTTCAGTTTTCCTCTTCTAATAATTGAACAGGCGACACGTATGTCATTTAGTTTACAAAGTTGTGCTTTCCGTTTCTGTTCTTTCTTTGGAAACTTGTTTCTGTGCCATACAGTGTGAGATAACAATTTTCGGTTTCCCTGTATTCCTAATTGAGCGAGCGACACACATGAGATTTAGTTTACAAAGTAGTGTTTTTGGTTTCTGTTCTTCTTGGAAACTTGTTTCTGTGCTGTACAGTGTGATATATCACTTTTCAGTTCTCCTGTTGTAATAATTGAACGGGCGACACGTATGTGATTTAGTTTACAAACTTGTGCTTTGCGTTTCTGTTCTTTTTTTGGAAACTTGTTTCTGTGCCGTACAGTGCGAGATAACACTTTTCAGTTTTCCTGTATTCCTAATTGAGCAAGCGACACACAGGTGATTCTGTTTAAAAGTAGTGCTTTGCTTTTCTGTTCTTTCGTTGGAAACTTGTTCTTGTGCTGTACAGTGAGATATATTACTTTTCAGTTTTCCTGTAATCCTAATGGAGCGAGCGACACACATGTGATTTAGTTTACAAATTAGTGATTTTCTTTTTTGTTCTTTCATTTGAAACTTGTTCCTGTGCTGTACAATGTGATATATCACTTTTCAGTTTTCCTGTTAGAATAATTGAACAGGCGACACGTATGTGAATTAGTTTACAAAGATGAGCTTTGCGTTTCTGTTCTTTCGATGGAAACATGTTCCTGTGCTGTACAGTGTGTTATATCACTTTTCAGTTTTCCTCTGATAATAATTGAACAGGCGACACGTATTTGAATTAGTTTGCAAAGTTGTGCTTTCCGTTTCTGTTCTTTCTTTGGAAACTTGTTTCTGTGCCATGCAGTGTGAGATAACACTTTTCGGTTTCCCTGTATTCCTAATTGAGGGAGCGACACACATGTGATTTAGTTTACAAAGTAGTGCTTTGGGTTTCTGTTCTTCTTGGAAACTTGTTTCTGTGCTGTACAGTGTGATATATCACTTTTCCGTTCTCATGTTGTAATAATTGAACGGGCGACACGTATATGATTTAGTTCACAAACTTGTGCTTTGCGTTTCTGTTCTTTTTTTGGAAACTTGTTTCTGTGCCGTACAGTGCGAGATAACACTTTTCAGTTTTCCTGTATTCCTAATTGAGCAAGCGACACACAGGTGATTCTGTTTAAAAGTAGTGCTTTGCTTTTCTGTTCTTTCGTTGGAAACTTGTTCTTGTGCTGTACAGTGAGATATATTACTTTTCAGTTTTCCTGTAATCCTAATGGAGTGAGCGACACACATGTGATTTAGTTTACAAATTAGTGATTTTCTTTTTTGTTCTTTCATTTGAAACTTGTTCCTGTGCTGTACAATGTGATATATCACTTTTCAGTTTTCCTGTTAGAATAATTGAACAGGCGACACCTATGTGAATTAGTTTACAAAGATGTGCTTTGCGTTTCTGTTCTTTCGATGGAAACATGTTCCTGTGCTGTACAGTGTGTTATATCACTTTTCAGTTTTCCTGTTATAATAATTGAACAGGCGACACATATGTGAATTAGTTTACAAAGTTGTGCTTTCCGTTTCTGTTCTTTCTTTGGAAACTTGTTTCTGTGCCATACAGTGTGAGATAAGACTTTTCGGTTTCCCTGTATTCCTAATTGAGCGAGCGACACACATGTGATTTAGTTTACAAAGTAGTGCTTTGGGTTTCTGTTCTTCTTGGAAATTTGTTTCTGTGCTGTACAGTGTGATATATCACTTTTCAGTTCTCCTGTTGTAATAATTGAACGGGCGACACGTATGTGATTTAGTTTACAAAGTTGTGCTTTGCTTTTCTGTTCTTTCGATGGAAACTAGTTTCTGTGCCGTACAGTGCGAGATAACACTTTTCGGTTTTCCTGTATTCCTAATTCAGCGAGTGACACACATGTGATTCAGTTTACAAAGTAGTGCTTTTCATTTACGTTCTTTCGTTGGAAACTTGTTCCTGTTAGGAACAAGTTAGGGTTAGGGTTAGGGTTAAGGTTAGGTTAGGGCTGGGTAAGATATAGGGTTAGCGTTAGGGTGAGGGTTAGGGTTAGGGTTAGGGGTTAGGGTTAGGGTTAGGGTTAGGGTTAGGGTTAGGGTTAGGGGTTAGGGTTAGGGTTAGGGTTAGGGCCTTAGGGTTAGGGTTAGGGTTAGGGTTATATCACTTTTCAGTTTTCCTGTTATAATAATTGAACAGGCGACACATATGTGAATTAGTTTACAAAGTTGTGCTTTCCGTTTCTGTTCTTTCTTTGGAAACTTGTTTCTGTGCCATACAGTGTGAGATAACACTTTTCGGTTTCCCTGTATTCCTAATTGAGCGAGCGACACACATGTGATTTAGTTTACAAAGTAGTGCTTTGGGTTTCTGTTCTTCTTGGAAACTTGTTTCTGTGCTGTACAGTGTGATATATCACTTTTCAGTTCTCATTTGTAATAATTGAACGGGCGACACGTATGTGATTTAGTTTACAAACTTGTGCTTTGCGTTTCTGTTCTTTTTTTGGAAACTTGTTTCTGTGCCGTACAGTGCGAGATAACACTTTTCAGTTTTCCTGTATTCCTAATTGAGCAAGCGACACACAGGTGATTCTGTTTAAAAGTAGTGCTTTGCTTTTCTGTTCTTTCGTTGGAAACTTGTTCTTGTGCTGTACAGTGAGATATATTACTTTTCAGTTTTCCTGTAATCCTAATGGAGCGAGCGACACACATGTGATTTAGTTTACAAATTAGTGATTTTCTTTTTTGTTCTTTCATTTGAAACTTGTTCCTGTGCTGTACAATGTGATATATCACTTTTCAGTTTTCCTGTTAGAATAATTGAACAGGCGACACGTATGTGAATTAGTTTACAAAGATGTGCTATGCGTTTCTGTTCTTTCGATGGAAACTTGTTCCTGTGCTGTACAGTGTGTTATATCACTTTTCAGTTTTCCTCTGATAATAATTGAACAGGCGACACGTATGTGAATTAGTTTACAAAGTTGTGCTTTCCGTTTCTGTTCTTTCTTTGGAAACTTGTTTCTGTGCCATGCAGTGTGAGATAACACTTTTCGGTTTCCCTGTATTCCTAATTGAGGGAGAGACACACATGTGATTTAGTTTACAAAGTAGTGCTTTGGGTTTCTGTTCTTCTTGGAAACTTGTTTCTGTGCTGTACAGTGTGATATATCACTTTTCAGTTTTCCTGTTGTAATAATTGAACGGGCGACACGTATGTGATTTAGTTTACAAAGTTGTGCTTTGCTTTTCTGTTCTTTCGATGGAAACTAGTTTCTGTGCCGTACAGTGCGAGATAACACTTTTCGGTTTTCCTGTATTCCTAATTGAGCGAGTGACACACATGTGATTCAGTATACAAAGTAGTGCTTTTCATTTACGTTCTTTCGTTGGAAACTTGTTCCTGTTAGGAACAAGTTAGGGTTAGGGTTAGGGTTAGGGTTAGGTTTAGGGTTACGGTTAGGGTTAGGGTTAGGTGAGGGCTGGGTAAGGGATAGGGTTAGCGTTAGGGTTAGGGTTAGGGTTAGGGTTAGGGTTAGGTTTAGGGTTAGGGTTAGGGTTAGGGTTAGGGTTAGGGGTTAGGGTTAGGGTTAGGGTTAGGGCCTTAGGGTTAGGGTTAGGGTTAGGGTTATATCACTTTTCAGTTTTCCTGTTATAATAATTGAACAGGCGACACATATGTGAATTAGTTTACAAAGTTGTGCTTTCCGTTTCTGTTCTTTCTTTGGAAACTTGTTTCTGTGCCATACAGTGTGAGATAACACTTTTCGATTTCCCTGTATTCCTAATTGAGTGAGCGACACACATGAGATTTAGTTTACAAAGTAGTGCTTTGTGTTTCTGTTCTTCTTGGAAACCTGTTTCTGTGCTGTACAGTGTGATATATCACTTTTCAGTTCTCCTGTTGTAATAATTGAACGGGCGACACGTATGTGATTTAGTTTACAAAGTTGTGCTTTGCTTTTCTGTTCTTTCGATGGAAACTAGTTTCTGTGCCCTACAGTGCGAGATAACACTTTTCGGTTTTCCTGTATTCCTAATTGAGCGAGTGACACACATGTGATTCAGTTTACAAAGTAGTGCTTTTCATTTACGTTCATTCGTTGCAAACTTGTTCCTCTTAGGAACAAGTTAGGGTTAGGGTTAGGGTTAGGGTTAGGTTAGGGCTGGGTAAGGGATAGGGTTAGCGTTAGGGTTAGGGTTAGGGTTAGGGTTAGGGTTAGGGGTTAGGGTTAGGTTTAGGGTTAGGGGTTAGGGTTAGGGTTAGGGTTAGGGCCTTAGGGTTAGGGTTAGGGTTATATCACTTTTCAGTTTTCCTGTTATAGTAATTGAACAGGCGACACATATGTGAATTAGTTTACAAAGTTGTGCTTTGCGTTTCTGTTCTTTCTTTGGAAACTTGTTTCTGTGCCATACAGTGTGAGATAACACTTTTCAGTTTTCCTGTATTCCTAATTGAGCAAGCGACACACAGGTGATTCTGTTTAAAAGTAGTGCTTTGCTTTTCTGTTCTTTCGTTGGAAACTTGTTCTTGTGCTGTACAGTGAGATATATTACTTTTCAGTTTTCCTGTAATCCTAATGGAGCGAGCGACACACATGTGATTTAGTTTACAAATTAGTGATTTTCTTTTTTGTTCTTTCATTTGAAACTTGTTCCTGTGCTGTACAATGTGATATATCACTTTTCAGTTTTTCTGTTAGAATAATTGAACAGGCGACACGTATGTGAATTAGTTTACAAAGATGTGCTTTGCGTTTCTGTTCTTTCGATGGAAACATGTTCCTGTGCTGTACAGTGTGTTATATCACTTTTCAGTTTTCCTCTCATAATAATTGAACAGGCGACACGTATGTGAATTAGTTTACAAAGTTGTGCTTTCCGTTTCTGTTCTTTCTTTGGAAACTTGTTTCTGTGCCATGCAGTGTGAGATAACACTTTTCGGTTTCCCTGTATTCCTAATTGAGGGAGCGACACACATGTGATTTAGTTTACAAAGTAGTGCTTTGGGTTTCTGTTCTTCTTGGAAACTTGTTTCTGTGCTGTACAGTGTGATATATCACTTTTCAGTTCTCCTGTTGTAATAATTGAACGGGCGACACGTATGTGATTTAGTTTACAAAGTTGTGCTTTGCTTTTCTGTTCTTTCGATGGAAACTAGTTTCTGTGCCGTACAGTGCGAGATAACACTTTTCGGTTTTCCTGTATTCCTAATTGAGCGAGTGACACACATGTGATTCAGTATACAAAGTAGTGCTTTTCATTTACATTCTTTCATTGGAAACTTGTTCCTGTTAGGAACAAGTTAGGGTTAGGGTTAGGGTTAAGGTTAGGGTTAGGGTTAGGGTTAGGGTTAGGTGAGGGCTGGGTAAGGGATAGGGTTAGCGTTAGGGTTAGGGTTAGGGTTAGGGTTAGGGTTAGGGTTAGGGTTAGGTTTAGGGTTAGGGTTAGGGTTAGGGGTTAGGGTTAGGGTTAGGGTTAGGGCCTTAGGGTTAGAGTTAGGGTTAGGGTTATATCACTTTTCAGTTTTCCTGTTATAATAATTGAACAGGCGACACATATGTGAATTAGTTTACAAAGTTGTGCTTTCCGTTTCTGTTCTTTCTTTGGAAACTTGTTTCTGTGCCATACAGTGTGAGATAACACTTTTCGGTTTCCCTGTATTCCTAATTGAGCGAGCGACACACATGTGATTTAGTTTACAAAGTAGTGCTTTGGGTTTCTGTTCTTCTTGGAAACTTGTTTCTGTGCTGTACAGTGTGATATATCACTTTTCAGTTCTCATGTTGTAATAATTGAAGGGGCGACACGTATGTGATTTAGTTTACAAACTTGTGCTTTGCGTTTCTGTTCTTTTTTTGGAAACTTGTTTCTGTGCCGTACAGTGCGAGATAACACTTTTCAGTTTTCCTGTATTCCTAATTGAGCAAGCGACACACAGGTGATTCTGTTTAAAAGTAGTGCTTTGCTTTTCTGTTCTTTCGTTGGAAACTTGTTCTTGTGCTGTACAGTGAGATATATTACTTTTCAGTTTTCCTGTAATCCTAATGGAGCGAGCGACACACATGTGATTTAGTTTACAAATTAGTGATTTTCTTTTTTGTTCTTTCATTTGAAACTTGTTCCTGTGCTGTACAATGTGATATATCACTTTTCAGTTTTCCTGTTAGAATAATTGAACAGGCGACACGTATGTGAATTAGTTTACAAAGATGTGCTTTGCGTTTCTGTTCTTTCGATGGAAACATGTTCCTGTGCTGTACAGTGTGTTATATCACTTTTCAGTTTTCCTCTGATAATAATTGAACAGGCGACACGTATGTGAATTAGTTTACAAAGTTGTGCTTTCCGTTTCTGTTCTTTCTTTGGAAACTTGTTTCTGTGCCATGCAGTGTGAGATAACACTTTTCGGTTTCCCTGTATTCCTAATTGAGGGAGCGACACACATGTGATTTAGTTTACAAAGTAGTGCTTTGGGTTTCTGTTCTTCTTGGAAACTTGTTTCTGTGCTGTACAGTGTGATATATCACTTTTCAGTTTTCCTGTTGTAATAATTGAACGGGCGACACGTATGTTATTTAGTTTACAAAGTTGTGCTTTGCTTTTCTGTTCTTTCGATGGAAACTAGTTTCTGTGCCGTACAGTGCGAGATAACACTTTTCGGTTTTCCTGTATTCCTAATTGAGCGAGTGACACACATGTGATTCAGTATACAAAGTAGTGCTTTTCATTTACGTTCTTTCGTTGGAAACTTGTTCCTGTTAGGAACAAGTTAGGGTTAGGGTTAGGGTTAGGGTTAGGGTTAGGGTTAGGGTTAGGTGAGGGCTGGGTAAGGGATAGGGTTAGCGTTAGGGTTAGGGTTAGGGTTAGGGTTAGGGTTAGGTTTAGGGTTAGGGTTAGGGTTAGGGTTAGGGTTAGGGTTAGGGGTTAGGGTTAGGGTTAGGGTTAGGGCCTTAGGGTTAGGGTTAGGGTTAGGGTTATATCACTTTTCAGTTTTCCTGTTATAATAATTGAACAGGCGACACATATGTGAATTAGTTTACAAAGTTGTGCTTTCCGTTTCTGTTCTTTCTTTGGAAACTTGTTTCTGTGCCATACAGTGTGAGATAACACTTTTCGATTTCCCTGTATTCCTAATTGAGTGAGCGACACACATGAGATTTAGTTTACAAAGTAGTGCTTTGGGTTTCTGTTCTTCTTGGAAACCTGTTTCTGTGCTGTACAGTGTGATATATCACTTTTCAGTTCTCCTGTTGTAATAATTGAACGGGCGACACGTATGTGATTTAGTTTACAAAGTTGTGCTTTGCTTTTCTGTTCTTTCGATGGAAACTAGTTTCTGTGCCCTACAGTGCGAGATAACACTTTTCGGTTTTCCTGTATTCCTAATTGAGCGAGTGACACACATGTGATTCAGTTTACAAAGTAGTGCTTTTCATTTACGTTCATTCGTTGCAAACTTGTTCCTCTTAGGAACAAGTTAGGGTTAGGGTTAGGGTTAGGGTTAGGTTAGGGCTGGGTAAGGGATAGGGTTAGCGTTAGGGTTAGGGTTAGGGTTAGGGTTAGGGTTAGGGTTAGGGGTTAGGGTTAGGTTTAGGGTTAGGGGTTAGGGTTAGGGGTTAGGGTTAGGGTTAGGGTTAGGGTTAGGGCCTTAGGGTTAGGGTTAGGGTTAGGGTTATATCACTTTTCAGTTTTCCTGTTATAATAATTGAACAGGCGACACATATGTGAATTAGTTTACAAAGTTGTGCTTTCCGTTTCTGTTCTTTCTTTGGAAACTTGTTTCTGTGCCATACAGTGTGAGATAACACTTTTCAGTTTTCCTGTATTCCTAATTGAGCAAGCGACACACAGGTGATTCTGTTTAAAAGTAGTGCTTTGCTTTTCTGTTCTTTCGTTGGAAACTTGTTCTTGTGCTGTACAGTGAGATATATTACTTTTCAGTTTTCCTGTAATCCTAATGGAGCGAGCGACACACATGTGATTTAGTTTACAAATTAGTGATTTTCTTTTTTGTTCTTTCATTTGAAACTTGTTCCTGTGCTGTACAATGTGATATATCACTTTTCAGTTTTCCTGTTAGAATAATTGAACAGGCGACACGTATGTGAATTAGTTTACAAAGATGTGCTTTGCGTTTCTGTTCTTTCGATGGAAACATGTTCCTGTGCTGTACAGTGTGTTATATCACTTTTCAGTTTTCCTCTCATAATAATTGAACAGGCGACACGTATGTGAATTAGTTTACAAAGTTGTGCTTTCCGTTTCTGTTCTTTCTTTGGAAACTTGTTTCTGTGCCATGCAGTGTGAGATAACACTTTTCGGTTTCCCTGTATTCCTAATTGAGGGAGCGACACACATGTGATTTAGTTTACAAAGTAGTGCTTTGGGTGTCTGTTCTTCTTGGAAACTTGTTTCTGTGCTGTACAGTGTGATATATCACTTTTCAGTTTTCCTGTTGTAATAATTGAACGGGCGACACGTATGTGATTTAGTTTACAAAGTTGTGCTTTGCTTTTCTGTTCTTTCGATGGAAACTAGTTTCTGTGCCGTACAGTGCGAGATAACACTTTTCGGTTTTCCTGTATTCCTAATTGAGCGAGTGACACACATGTGATTCAGTATACAAAGTAGTGCTTTTCATTTACGTTCTTTCGTTGGAAACTTGTTCCTGTTAGGAACAAGTTAGGGTTAGGGTTAGGGTTAGGGTTAGGGTTAGGGTTAGGGTTAGGTGAGGGCTGGGTAAGGGATAGGGTTAGCGTTAGGGTTAGGGTTAGGGTTAGGGTTAGGGTTAGGGTTAGGTTTAGGGTTAGGGTTAGGGTTAGGGGTTAGGGTTAGGGTTAGGGTTAGGGCCTTAGGGTTAGAGTTAGGGTTAGGGTTATATCACTTTTCAGTTTTCCTGTTATAATAATTGAACAGGCGACACATATGTGAATTAGTTTACAAAGTTGTGCTTTCCGTTTCTGTTCTTTCTTTGGAAACTTGTTTCTGTGCCATACAGTGTGAGATAACACTTTTCGGTTTCCCTGTATTCCTAATTGAGCGAGCGACACACATGTGATTTAGTTTACAAAGTAGTGCTTTGGGTTTCTGTTCTTCTTGGAAACTTGTTTCTGTGCTGTACAGTGTGATATATCACTTTTCAGTTCTCATGTTGTAATAATTGAACGGGCGACACGTATGTGATTTAGTTTACAAACTTGTGCTTTGCGTTTCTGTTCTTTTTTTGGAAACTTGTTTCTGTGCCATACAGTGCGAGATAACACTTTTCAGTTTTCCTGTATTCCTAATTGAGCAAGCCACACACAGGTGATTCTGTTTAAAAGTAGTGCTTTGCTTTTCTGTTCTTTCGTTGGAAACTTGTTCTTGTGCTGTACAGTGAGATATATTACTTTTCAGTTTTCCTGTAATCCTAATGGAGCGAGCGACACACATGTGATTTAGTTTACAAATTAGTGATTTTCTTTTTTGTTCTTTCATTTGAAACTTGTTCCTGTGCTGTACAATGTGATATATCACTTTTCAGTTTTCCTGTTAGAATAATTGAACAGGCGACACGTATGTGAATTAGTTTACAAAGATGTGCTTTGCGTTTCTGTTCTTTCGATGGAAACATGTTCCTGTGCTGTACAGTGTGTTATATCACTTTTCAGTTTTCCTCTCATAATAATTGAACAGGCGACACGTATGTGAATTAGTTTACAAAGTTGTGCTTTCCGTTTCTGTTCTTTCTTTGGAAACTTGTTTCTGTGCCATGCAGTGTGAGATAACACTTTTCGGTTTCCCTGTATTCCTAATTGAGGGAGCGACACACATGTGATTTAGTTTACAAAGTAGTGCTTTGGGTTTCTGTTCTTCTTGGAAACTTGTTTCTGTGCTGTACAGTGTGATATATCACTTTTCAGTTTTCCTGTTGTAATAATTGAACGGGCGACACGTATGTGATTTAGTTTACAAAGTTGTGCTTTGCTTTTCTGTTCTTTCGATGGAAACTAGTTTCTGTGCCGTACAGTGCGAGATAACACTTTTCGGTTTTCCTGTATTCCTAATTGAGCGAGTGACACACATGTGATTCAGTATACAAAGTAGTGCTTTTCATTTACGTTCTTTCGTTGGAAACTTGTTCCTGTTAGGAACAAGTTAGGGTTAGGGTTAGGGTTAGGGTTAGGGTTAGGGTTAGGTGAGGGCTGGGTAAGGGATAGGGTTAGCGTTAGGGTTAGGGTTAGGGTTAGGGTTAGGGTTAGGGTTAGGGGTTAGGGTTAGGGTTAGGGTTAGGGCCTTAGGGTTAGAGTTAGGGTTAGGGTTATATCACTTTTCAGTTTTCCTGTTATAATAATTGAACAGGCGACACATATGTGAATTAGTTTACAAAGTTGTGCTTTCCGTTTCTGTTCTTTCTTTGGAAACTTGTTTCTGTGCCATACAGTGTGAGATAACACTTTTCGGTTTCCCTGTATTCCTAATTGAGCGAGCGACACACATGTGATTTAGTTTACAAAGTAGTGCTTTGGGTTTCTGTTCTTCTTGGAAACTTGTTTCTGTGCTGTACAGTGTGATATATCACTTTTCAGTTCTCATGTTGTAATAATTGAACGGGCGACACGTATGTGATTTAGTTTACAAACTTGTGCTTTGCGTTTCTGTTCTTTTTTTGGAAACTTGTTTCTGTGCCGTACAGTGCGAGATAACACTTTTCAGTTTTCCTGTATTCCTAATTGAGCAAGCCACACACAGGTGATTCTGTTTAAAAGTAGTGCTTTGCTTTTCTGTTCTTTCGTTGGAAACTTGTTCTTGTGCTGTACAGTGAGATATATTACTTTTCAGTTTTCCTGTAATCCTAATGGAGCGAGCGACACACATGTGATTTAGTTTACAAATTAGTGATTTTCTTTTTTGTTCTTTCATTTGAAACTTGTTCCTGTGCTGTACAATGTGATATATCACTTTTCAGTTTTCCTGTTAGAATAATTGAACAGGCGACACGTATGTGAATTAGTTTACAAAGATGTGCTTTGCGTTTCTGTTCTTTCGACGGAAACATGTTCCTGTGCTGTACAGTGTGTTATATCACTTTTCAGTTTTCCTCTGATAATAATTGAACAGGCGACACGTATGTGAATTAGTTTACAAAGTTGTGCTTTCCGTTTCTGTTCTTTCTTTGGAAACTTGTTTCTG
>NC_083351.1:87879575-87884575 GCF_030254825.1 Meriones unguiculatus
GTTAGGGTTAGGGTTAGTGTTAGGGTTAGGGTTAGGGTTAGGGTTAGGTGAGGGCTGGGTAAGGGATAGGGTTAGCGTTAGGGTTAGGGTTAGGGTTAGGGTTAGGTTTAGGGTTAGGGTTAGGGTTAGGGTTAGGGTTAGGGTTAGGGTTAGGGGTTAGGGTTAGGGTTAGGGTTAGGGCCTTAGGGTTAGGGTTAGGGTTAGGGTTATATCACTTTTCAGTTTTCCTGTTATAATAATTGAACAGGCGACACGTATGTGAATTAGTTTACAAAGTTGTGCTTTCCGTTTCTGTTCTTTCTTTGGAAACTTGTTTCTGTGCCATACAGTGTGAGATAACACTTTTCGGTTTCCCTGTATTCCTAATTGAGCGAGCGACACACATGTGATTTAGTTTACAAAGTAGTGCTTTGGGTTTCTGTTCTTCTTGGAAACTTGTTTCTGTGCTGTACAGTGTGATATATCACTTTTCAGTTCTCATGTTGTAATAATTGAACGGGCGACACGTATGTGATTTAGTTTACAAACTTGTGCTTTGCGTTTCTGTTCTTTTTTTGGAAACTTGTTTCTGTGCCGTACAGTGCGAGATAACACTTTTCAGTTTTCCTGTATTCCTAATTGAGCAACCCACACACAGGTGATTCTGTTTAAAAGTAGTGCTTTGCTTTTCTGTTCTTTCGTTGGAAACTTGTTCTTGTGCTGTACAGTGAGATATATTACTTTTCAGTTTTCCTGTAATCCTAATGGAGCGAGCGACACACATGTGATTTAGTTTACAAATTAGTGATTTTCTTTTTTGTTCTTTCATTTGAAACTTGTTCCTGTGCTGTACAATGTGATATATCACTTTTCAGTTTTCCTGTTAGAATAATTGAACAGGCGACACGTATGTGAATTAGTTTACAAAGATGTGCTTTGCGTTTCTGTTCTTTCGATGGAAACATGTTCCTGTGCTGTACAGTGTGTTATATCACTTTTCAGTTTTCCTCTCATAATAATTGAACAGGCGACACGTATGTGAATTAGTTTACAAAGTTGTGCTTTCCGTTTCTGTTCTTTCTTTGGAAACTTGTTTCTGTGCCATGCAGTGTGAGATAACACTTTTCGGTTTCCCTGTATTCCTAATTGAGGGAGCGACACACATGTGATTTAGTTTACAAAGTAGTGCTTTGGGTTTCTGTTCTTCTTGGAAACTTGTTTCTGTGCTGTACAGTGTGATATATCACTTTTCAGTTTTCCTGTTGTAATAATTGAACGGGCGACACGTATGTGATTTAGTTTACAAAGTTGTGCTTTGCTTTTCTGTTCTTTCGATGGAAACTAGTTTCTGTGCCGTACAGTGCGAGATAACACTTTTCGGTTTTCCTGTATTCCTAATTGAGCGAGTGACACACATGTGATTCAGTATACAAAGTAGTGCTTTTCATTTACGTTCTTTCGTTGGAAACTTGTTCCTGTTAGGAACAAGTTAGGGTTAGGGTTAGGGTTAGGGTTAGGGTTAGGGTTAGGGTTAGGGTTAGGTGAGGGCTGGGTAAGGGATAGGGTTAGCGTTAGGGTTAGGGTTAGGGTTAGGGTTAGGGTTAGGTTTAGGGTTAGGGTTAGGGTTAGGGGTTAGGGTTAGGGTTAGGGTTAGGGCCTTAGGGTTAGAGTTAGGGTTAGGGTTATATCACTTTTCAGTTTTCCTGTTATAATAATTGAACAGGTGACACATATGTGAATTAGTTTACAAAGTTGTGCTTTCCGTTTCTGTTCTTTCTTTGGAAACTTGTTTCTGTGCCATACAGTGTGAGATAACACTTTTCGGTTTCCCTGTATTCCTAATTGAGCGAGCGACACACATGTGATTTAGTTTACAAAGTAGTGCTTTGGGTTTCTGTTCTTCTTGGAAACTTGTTTCTGTGCTGTACAGTGTGATATATCACTTTTCAGTTCTCATGTTGTAATAATTGAACGGGCGACACGTATGTGATTTAGTTTACAAACTTGTGCTTTGCGTTTCTGTTCTTTTTTTGGAAACTTGTTTCTGTGCCGTACAGTGCGAGATAACACTTTTCAGTTTTCCTGTATTCCTAATTGAGCAAGCCACACACAGGTGATTCTGTTTAAAAGTAGTGCTTTGCTTTTCTGTTCTTTCGTTGGAAACTTGTTCTTGTGCTGTACAGTGAGATATATTACTTTTCAGTTTTCCTGTAATCCTAATGGAGCGAGCGACACACATGTGATTTAGTTTACAAATTAGTGATTTTCTTTTTTGTTCTTTCATTTGAAACTTGTTCCTGTGCTGTACAATGTGATATATCACTTTTCAGTTTTCCTGTTAGAATAATTGAACAGGCGACACGTATGTGAATTAGTTTACAAAGATGTGCTTTGCGTTTCTGTTCTTTCGATGGAAACATGTTCCTGTGCTGTACAGTGTGTTATATCACTTTTCAGTTTTCCTCTGATAATAATTGAACAGGCGACACGTATGTGAATTAGTTTACAAAGTTGTGCTTTCCGTTTCTGTTCTTTCTTTGGAAACTTGTTTCTGTGCCATGCAGTGTGAGATAACACTTTTCGGTTTCCCTGTATTCCTAATTGAGGGAGCGACACACATGTGATTTAGTTTACAAAGTAGTGCTTTGGGTTTCTGTTCTTCTTGGAAACTTGTTTCTGTGCTGTACAGTGTGATATATCACTTTTCAGTTTTCCTGTTGTAATAATTGAACGGGCGACACGTATGTTATTTAGTTTACAAAGTTGTGCTTTGCTTTTCTGTTCTTTCGATGGAAACTAGTTTCTGTGCCGTACAGTGCGAGATAACACTTTTCGGTTTTCCTGTATTCCTAATTGAGCGAGTGACACACATGTGATTCAGTATACAAAGTAGTGCTTTTCATTTACGTTCTTTCGTTGGAAACTTGTTCCTGTTAGGAACAAGTTAGGGTTAGGGTTAGGGTTAGGGTTAGGGTTAGGGTTAGGGTTAGGTGAGGGCTGGGTAGGGGATAGGGTTAGCGTTAGGGTTAGGGTTAGGGTTAGGGTTAGGGTTAGGTTTAGGGTTAGGGTTAGGGTTAGGGTTAGGGTTAGGGTTAGGGTTAGGTGAGGGCTGGGTAAGGGATAGGGTTAGCGTTAGGGTTAGGGTTAGGGTTAGGGTTAGGGTTAGGTTTAGGGTTAGGGTTAGGGTTAGGGTTAGGGGTTAGGGTTAGGGTTAGGGTTAGGGCCTTAGGGTTAGGGTTAGGGTTAGGGTTATATCACTTTTCAGTTTTCCTGTTATAATAATTGAACAGGCGACACATATGTGAATTAGTTTACAAAGTTGTGCTTTCCGTTTCTGTTCTTTCTTTGGAAACTTGTTTCTGTGCCATATAGTGTGAGATAACACTTTTCGATTTCCCTGTATTCCTAATTGAGTGAGCGACACACATGAGATTTAGTTTACAAAGTAGTGCTTTGGGTTTCTGTTCTTCTTGGAAACCTGTTTCTGTGCTTTACAGTGTGATATATCACTTTTCAGTTCTCCTGTTGTAATAATTGAACGGGCGACACGTATGTGATTTAGTTTACAAAGTTGTGCTTTGCTTTTCTGTTCTTTCGATGGAAACTAGTTTCTGTGCCGTACAGTGCGAGATAACACTTTTCGGTTTTCCTGTATTCCTAATTGAGCGAGTGACACACATGTGATTCAGTTTACAAAGTAGTGCTTTTCATTTACGTTCATTCGTTGCAAACTTGTTCCTCTTAGGAACAAGTTAGGGTTAGGGTTAGGGTTAGGGTTAGGTTAGGGCTGGGTAAGGGATAGGGTTAGCG
Organism: Meriones unguiculatus; assembly: GCF_030254825.1. Classification (NCBI taxonomy): domain Eukaryota; kingdom Metazoa; phylum Chordata; class Mammalia; order Rodentia; family Muridae; genus Meriones; species Meriones unguiculatus. The sequence goes on from NC_083351.1 coordinate 87,883,365, forward strand.
TTAGGGTTAGGGTTAGGGTTAGGGTTAGGGTTAGGGGTTAGGGTTAGGTTTAGGGTTAGGGGTTAGGGTTAGGGGTTAGGGTTAGGGTTAGGGTTAGGGCCTTAGGGTTAGGGTTAGGGTTAGGGTTATATCACTTTTCAGTTTTCCTGTTATATTAATTGAACAGGCGACACATATGTGAATTAGTTAACAAAGTTGTGCTTTCCGTTTCTGTTCTTTCTTTGGAAACTTGTTTCTGTGCCATACAGTGTGAGATAACACTTTTCAGTTTTCCTGTATTCCTAATTGAGCAAGCGACACACAGGTGATTCTGTTTAAAAGTAGTGCTTTGCTTTTCTGTTCTTTCGTTGGAAACTTGTTCTTGTGCTGTACAGTGAGATATATTACTTTTCAGTTTTCCTGTAATCCTAATGGAGCGAGCGACACACATGTGATTTAGTTTACAAATTAGTGATTTTCTTTTTTGTTCTTTCATTTGAAACTTGTTCCTGTGCTGTACAATGTGATATATCACTTTTCAGTTTTCCTGTTAGAATAATTGAACAGGCGACACGTATGTGAATTAGTTTACAAAGATGTGCTTTGCGTTTCTGTTCTTTCGATGGAAACATGTTCCTGTGCTGTACAGTGTGTTATATCACTTTTCAGTTTTCCTCTCATAATAATTGAACAGGCGACACGTATGTGAATTAGTTTACAAAGTTGTGCTTTCCGTTTCTGTTCTTTCTTTGGAAACTTGTTTCTGTGCCATGCAGTGTGAGATAACACTTTTCGGTTTCCCTGTATTCCTAATTGAGGGAGCGACACACATGTGATTTAGTTTACAAAGTAGTGCTTTGGGTTTCTGTTCTTCTTGGAAACTTGTTTCTGTGCTGTACAGTGTGATATATCACTTTTCAGTTTTCCTGTTGTAATAATTGAACGGGCGACACGTATGTGATTTAGTTTACAAAGTTGTGCTTTGCTTTTCTGTTCTTTCGATGGAAACTAGTTTCTGTGCCGTACAGTGCGAGATAACACTTTTCGGTTTTCCTGTATTCCTAATTGAGCGAGTGACACACATGTGATTCAGTATACAAAGTAGTGCTTTTCATTTACGTTCTTTCGTTGGAAACTTGTTCCTGTTAGGAACAAGTTAGGGTTAGGGTTAGGGTTAGGGTTAGGGTTAGGGTTAGGGTTAGGGTTAGGGTTAGGGTTAGGGTTAGGTGAGG
>NC_083351.1:87889575-87892075 GCF_030254825.1 Meriones unguiculatus
TTAGTTTACAAAGTTGTGCTTTGCTTTTCTGTTCTTTCGATGGAAACTAGTTTCTGTGCCGTACAGTGCGAGATAACACTTTTCGGTTTTCCTGTATTCCTAATTGAGCGAGTGACACACATGTGATTCAGTATACAAAGTAGTGCTTTTCATTTACGTTCTTTCGTTGGAAACTTGTTCCTGTTAGGAACAAGTTAGGGTTAGGGTTAGGGTTAGGGTTAGGGTTAGGGTTAGGGTTAGGTGAGGGCTGGGTAGGGGATAGGGTTAGCGTTAGGGTTAGGGTTAGGGTTAGGGTTAGGGTTAGGTTTAGGGTTAGGGTTAGGGTTAGGGTTAGGGTTAGGGTTAGGGTTAGGTGAGGGCTGGGTAAGGGATAGGGTTAGCGTTAGGGTTAGGGTTAGGGTTAGGGTTAGGGTTAGGTTTAGGGTTAGGGTTAGGGTTAGGGTTAGGGGTTAGGGTTAGGGTTAGGGTTAGGGCCTTAGGGTTAGGGTTAGGGTTAGGGTTATATCACTTTTCAGTTTTCCTGTTATAATAATTGAACAGGCGACACATATGTGAATTAGTTTACAAAGTTGTGCTTTCCGTTTCTGTTCTTTCTTTGGAAACTTGTTTCTGTGCCATATAGTGTGAGATAACACTTTTCGATTTCCCTGTATTCCTAATTGAGTGAGCGACACACATGAGATTTAGTTTACAAAGTAGTGCTTTGGGTTTCTGTTCTTCTTGGAAACCTGTTTCTGTGCTTTACAGTGTGATATATCACTTTTCAGTTCTCCTGTTGTAATAATTGAACGGGCGACACGTATGTGATTTAGTTTACAAAGTTGTGCTTTGCTTTTCTGTTCTTTCGATGGAAACTAGTTTCTGTGCCGTACAGTGCGAGATAACACTTTTCGGTTTTCCTGTATTCCTAATTGAGCGAGTGACACACATGTGATTCAGTTTACAAAGTAGTGCTTTTCATTTACGTTCATTCGTTGCAAACTTGTTCCTCTTAGGAACAAGTTAGGGTTAGGGTTAGGGTTAGGGTTAGGTTAGGGCTGGGTAAGGGATAGGGTTAGCGTTAGGGTTAGGGTTAGGGTTAGGGTTAGGGTTAGGGGTTAGGGTTAGGTTTAGGGTTAGGGGTTAGGGTTAGGGGTTAGGGTTAGGGTTAGGGTTAGGGCCTTAGGGTTAGGGTTAGGGTTAGGGTTATATCACTTTTCAGTTTTCCTGTTATATTAATTGAACAGGCGACACATATGTGAATTAGTTAACAAAGTTGTGCTTTCCGTTTCTGTTCTTTCTTTGGAAACTTGTTTCTGTGCCATACAGTGTGAGATAACACTTTTCAGTTTTCCTGTATTCCTAATTGAGCAAGCGACACACAGGTGATTCTGTTTAAAAGTAGTGCTTTGCTTTTCTGTTCTTTCGTTGGAAACTTGTTCTTGTGCTGTACAGTGAGATATATTACTTTTCAGTTTTCCTGTAATCCTAATGGAGCGAGCGACACACATGTGATTTAGTTTACAAATTAGTGATTTTCTTTTTTGTTCTTTCATTTGAAACTTGTTCCTGTGCTGTACAATGTGATATATCACTTTTCAGTTTTCCTGTTAGAATAATTGAACAGGCGACACGTATGTGAATTAGTTTACAAAGATGTGCTTTGCGTTTCTGTTCTTTCGATGGAAACATGTTCCTGTGCTGTACAGTGTGTTATATCACTTTTCAGTTTTCCTCTCATAATAATTGAACAGGCGACACGTATGTGAATTAGTTTACAAAGTTGTGCTTTCCGTTTCTGTTCTTTCTTTGGAAACTTGTTTCTGTGCCATGCAGTGTGAGATAACACTTTTCGGTTTCCCTGTATTCCTAATTGAGGGAGCGACACACATGTGATTTAGTTTACAAAGTAGTGCTTTGGGTTTCTGTTCTTCTTGGAAACTTGTTTCTGTGCTGTACAGTGTGATATATCACTTTTCAGTTTTCCTGTTGTAATAATTGAACGGGCGACACGTATGTGATTTAGTTTACAAAGTTGTGCTTTGCTTTTCTGTTCTTTCGATGGAAACTAGTTTCTGTGCCGTACAGTGCGAGATAACACTTTTCGGTTTTCCTGTATTCCTAATTGAGAGAGTGACACACATGTGATTCAGTATACAAAGTAGTGCTTTTCATTTACGTTCTTTCGTTGGAAACTTGTTCCTGTTAGGAACAAGTTAGGGTTAGGGTTAGGGTTAGGGTTAGGGTTAGGGTTAGGGTTAGGGTTAGGGTTAGGGTTAGGGTTAGGGTTAGGGTTAGGTGAGGGCTGGGTAAGGGATAGGGTTAGCGTTAGGGTTAGGGTTAGGGTTAGGGTTAGGGTTAGGGTTAGGGTTAGGGGTTAGGGTTAGGGTTAGGGTTAGGGCCTTAGGGTTAGAGTTAGGGTTAGGGTTATATCACTTTTCAGTTTTCCTGTTATAATAATTGAACAGGTGACACATATGTGAATTAGTTTACAAAGTTGTGCTTTCCGTTTCTGTTCTTT
>NC_083351.1:87897075-87902075 GCF_030254825.1 Meriones unguiculatus
GTTAGGGTTAGGGTTAGGGTTAGGGTTAGGTGAGGGCTGGGTAAGGGATAGGGTTAGCGTTAGGGTTAGGGTTAGGGTTAGGGTTAGGTTTAGGGTTAGGGTTAGGGTTAGGGTTAGGGTTAGGGTTAGGGTTAGGGGTTAGGGTTAGGGTTAGGGTTAGGGCCTTAGGGTTAGGGTTAGGGTTAGGGTTATATCACTTTTCAGTTTTCCTGTTATAATAATTGAACAGGCGACACGTATGTGAATTAGTTTACAAAGTTGTGCTTTCCGTTTCTGTTCTTTCTTTGGAAACTTGTTTCTGTGCCATACAGTGTGAGATAACACTTTTCGGTTTCCCTGTATTCCTAATTGAGCGAGCGACACACATGTGATTTAGTTTACAAAGTAGTGCTTTGGGTTTCTGTTCTTCTTGGAAACTTGTTTCTGTGCTGTACAGTGTGATATATCACTTTTCAGTTCTCATGTTGTAATAATTGAACGGGCGACACGTATGTGATTTAGTTTACAAACTTGTGCTTTGCGTTTCTGTTCTTTTTTTGGAAACTTGTTTCTGTGCCGTACAGTGCGAGATAACACTTTTCAGTTTTCCTGTATTCCTAATTGAGCAACCCACACACAGGTGATTCTGTTTAAAAGTAGTGCTTTGCTTTTCTGTTCTTTCGTTGGAAACTTGTTCTTGTGCTGTACAGTGAGATATATTACTTTTCAGTTTTCCTGTAATCCTAATGGAGCGAGCGACACACATGTGATTTAGTTTACAAATTAGTGATTTTCTTTTTTGTTCTTTCATTTGAAACTTGTTCCTGTGCTGTACAATGTGATATATCACTTTTCAGTTTTCCTGTTAGAATAATTGAACAGGCGACACGTATGTGAATTAGTTTACAAAGATGTGCTTTGCGTTTCTGTTCTTTCGATGGAAACATGTTCCTGTGCTGTACAGTGTGTTATATCACTTTTCAGTTTTCCTCTCATAATAATTGAACAGGCGACACGTATGTGAATTAGTTTACAAAGTTGTGCTTTCCGTTTCTGTTCTTTCTTTGGAAACTTGTTTCTGTGCCATGCAGTGTGAGATAACACTTTTCGGTTTCCCTGTATTCCTAATTGAGGGAGCGACACACATGTGATTTAGTTTACAAAGTAGTGCTTTGGGTTTCTGTTCTTCTTGGAAACTTGTTTCTGTGCTGTACAGTGTGATATATCACTTTTCAGTTTTCCTGTTGTAATAATTGAACGGGCGACACGTATGTGATTTAGTTTACAAAGTTGTGCTTTGCTTTTCTGTTCTTTCGATGGAAACTAGTTTCTGTGCCGTACAGTGCGAGATAACACTTTTCGGTTTTCCTGTATTCCTAATTGAGCGAGTGACACACATGTGATTCAGTATACAAAGTAGTGCTTTTCATTTACGTTCTTTCGTTGGAAACTTGTTCCTGTTAGGAACAAGTTAGGGTTAGGGTTAGGGTTAGGGTTAGGGTTAGGGTTAGGGTTAGGGTTAGGTGAGGGCTGGGTAAGGGATAGGGTTAGCGTTAGGGTTAGGGTTAGGGTTAGGGTTAGGGTTAGGGTTAGGGTTAGGTTTAGGGTTAGGGTTAGGGTTAGGGGTTAGGGTTAGGGTTAGGGTTAGGGCCTTAGGGTTAGAGTTAGGGTTAGGGTTATATCACTTTTCAGTTTTCCTGTTATAATAATTGAACAGGTGACACATATGTGAATTAGTTTACAAAGTTGTGCTTTCCGTTTCTGTTCTTTCTTTGGAAACTTGTTTCTGTGCCATACAGTGTGAGATAACACTTTTCGGTTTCCCTGTATTCCTAATTGAGCGAGCGACACACATGTGATTTAGTTTACAAAGTAGTGCTTTGGGTTTCTGTTCTTCTTGGAAACTTGTTTCTGTGCTGTACAGTGTGATATATCACTTTTCAGTTCTCATGTTGTAATAATTGAACGGGCGACACGTATGTGATTTAGTTTACAAACTTGTGCTTTGCGTTTCTGTTCTTTTTTTGGAAACTTGTTTCTGTGCCGTACAGTGCGAGATAACACTTTTCAGTTTTCCTGTATTCCTAATTGAGCAAGCCACACACAGGTGATTCTGTTTAAAAGTAGTGCTTTGCTTTTCTGTTCTTTCGTTGGAAACTTGTTCTTGTGCTGTACAGTGAGATATATTACTTTTCAGTTTTCCTGTAATCCTAATGGAGCGAGCGACACACATGTGATTTAGTTTACAAATTAGTGATTTTCTTTTTTGTTCTTTCATTTGAAACTTGTTCCTGTGCTGTACAATGTGATATATCACTTTTCAGTTTTCCTGTTAGAATAATTGAACAGGCGACACGTATGTGAATTAGTTTACAAAGATGTGCTTTGCGTTTCTGTTCTTTCGATGGAAACATGTTCCTGTGCTGTACAGTGTGTTATATCACTTTTCAGTTTTCCTCTGATAATAATTGAACAGGCGACACGTATGTGAATTAGTTTACAAAGTTGTGCTTTCCGTTTCTGTTCTTTCTTTGGAAACTTGTTTCTGTGCCATGCAGTGTGAGATAACACTTTTCGGTTTCCCTGTATTCCTAATTGAGGGAGCGACACACATGTGATTTAGTTTACAAAGTAGTGCTTTGGGTTTCTGTTCTTCTTGGAAACTTGTTTCTGTGCTGTACAGTGTGATATATCACTTTTCAGTTTTCCTGTTGTAATAATTGAACGGGCGACACGTATGTTATTTAGTTTACAAAGTTGTGCTTTGCTTTTCTGTTCTTTCGATGGAAACTAGTTTCTGTGCCGTACAGTGCGAGATAACACTTTTCGGTTTTCCTGTATTCCTAATTGAGCGAGTGACACACATGTGATTCAGTATACAAAGTAGTGCTTTTCATTTACGTTCTTTCGTTGGAAACTTGTTCCTGTTAGGAACAAGTTAGGGTTAGGGTTAGGGTTAGGGTTAGGGTTAGGGTTAGGGTTAGGTGAGGGCTGGGTAGGGGATAGGGTTAGCGTTAGGGTTAGGGTTAGGGTTAGGGTTAGGGTTAGGTTTAGGGTTAGGGTTAGGGTTAGGGTTAGGGTTAGGGTTAGGGTTAGGTGAGGGCTGGGTAAGGGATAGGGTTAGCGTTAGGGTTAGGGTTAGGGTTAGGGTTAGGGTTAGGTTTAGGGTTAGGGTTAGGGTTAGGGTTAGGGGTTAGGGTTAGGGTTAGGGTTAGGGCCTTAGGGTTAGGGTTAGGGTTAGGGTTATATCACTTTTCAGTTTTCCTGTTATAATAATTGAACAGGCGACACATATGTGAATTAGTTTACAAAGTTGTGCTTTCCGTTTCTGTTCTTTCTTTGGAAACTTGTTTCTGTGCCATATAGTGTGAGATAACACTTTTCGATTTCCCTGTATTCCTAATTGAGTGAGCGACACACATGAGATTTAGTTTACAAAGTAGTGCTTTGGGTTTCTGTTCTTCTTGGAAACCTGTTTCTGTGCTTTACAGTGTGATATATCACTTTTCAGTTCTCCTGTTGTAATAATTGAACGGGCGACACGTATGTGATTTAGTTTACAAAGTTGTGCTTTGCTTTTCTGTTCTTTCGATGGAAACTAGTTTCTGTGCCGTACAGTGCGAGATAACACTTTTCGGTTTTCCTGTATTCCTAATTGAGCGAGTGACACACATGTGATTCAGTTTACAAAGTAGTGCTTTTCATTTACGTTCATTCGTTGCAAACTTGTTCCTCTTAGGAACAAGTTAGGGTTAGGGTTAGGGTTAGGGTTAGGTTAGGGCTGGGTAAGGGATAGGGTTAGCGTTAGGGTTAGGGTTAGGGTTAGGGTTAGGGTTAGGGTTAGGGGTTAGGGTTAGGTTTAGGGTTAGGGGTTAGGGTTAGGGGTTAGGGTTAGGGTTAGGGTTAGGGCCTTAGGGTTAGGGTTAGGGTTAGGGTTATATCACTTTTCAGTTTTCCTGTTATATTAATTGAACAGGCGACACATATGTGAATTAGTTAACAAAGTTGTGCTTTCCGTTTCTGTTCTTTCTTTGGAAACTTGTTTCTGTGCCATACAGTGTGAGATAACACTTTTCAGTTTTCCTGTATTCCTAATTGAGCAAGCGACACACAGGTGATTCTGTTTAAAAGTAGTGCTTTGCTTTTCTGTTCTTTCGTTGGAAACTTGTTCTTGTGCTGTACAGTGAGATATATTACTTTTCAGTTTTCCTGTAATCCTAATGGAGCGAGCGACACACATGTGATTTAGTTTACAAATTAGTGATTTTCTTTTTTGTTCTTTCATTTGAAACTTGTTCCTGTGCTGTACAATGTGATATATCACTTTTCAGTTTTCCTGTTAGAATAATTGAACAGGCGACACGTATGTGAATTAGTTTACAAAGATGTGCTTTGCGTTTCTGTTCTTTCGATGGAAACATGTTCCTGTGCTGTACAGTGTGTTATATCACTTTTCAGTTTTCCTCTCATAATAATTGAACAGGCGACACGTATGTGAATTAGTTTACAAAGTTGTGCTTTCCGTTTCTGTTCTTTCTTTGGAAACTTGTTTCTGTGCCATGCAGTGTGAGATAACACTTTTCGGTTTCCCTGTATTCCTAATTGAGGGAGCGACACACATGTGATTTAGTTTACAAAGTAGTGCTTTGGGTTTCTGTTCTTCTTGGAAACTTGTTTCTGTGCTGTACAGTGTGATATATCACTTTTCAGTTTTCCTGTTGTAATAATTGAACGGGCGACACGTATGTGATTTAGTTTACAAAGTTGTGCTTTGCTTTTCTGTTCTTTCGATGGAAACTAGTTTCTGTGCCGTACAGTGCGAGATAACACTTTTCGGTTTTCCTGTATTCCTAATTGAGCGAGTGACACACATGTGATTCAGTATACAAAGTAGTGCTTTTCATTTACGTTCTTTCGTTGGAAACTTGTTCCTGTTAGGAACAAGTTAGGGTTAGGGTTAGGGTTAGGGTTAGGGTTAGGGTTAGGGTTAGGGTTAGGGTTAGGTGAGGGCTGGGTAAGGG
>NC_083351.1:87907075-87932075 GCF_030254825.1 Meriones unguiculatus
GATATATCACTTTTCAGTTTTCCTGTTGTAATAATTGAACGGGCGACACGTATGTGATTTAGTTTACAACGTTGTGCTTTGCTTTTCTGTTCTTTCGATGGAAACTAGTTTCTGTGCCGTACAGTGCGAGATAACACTTTTCGGTTTTCCTGTATTCCTAACTGAGCGAGTGACACACATGTGATTCAGTATACAAAGTAGTGCTTTTCATTTACGTTCTTTCGTTGGAAACTTGTTCCTGTTAGGAACAAGTTAGGGTTAGGGTTAGTGTTAGGGTTAGGGTTAGGGTTAGGGTTAGGTGAGGGCTGGGTAAGGGATAGGGTTAGCGTTAGGGTTAGTGCTAGGGGTTGGGTTAGGGTTAGGTTTAGGGTTAGGGTTAGGGTTAGGGTTAGGGTTAGGGTTAGGGGTTAGGGTTAGGGTTAGGGTTAGGGCCTTAGGGTTAGGGTTAGGGTTAGGGTTATATCACTTTTCAGTTTTCCTGTTATAATAATTGAACAGGCGACACGTATGTGAATTAGTTTACAAAGATGTGCTTTGCGTTTCTGTTCTTTCGATGGAAACATGTTCCTGTGCTGTACAGTGTGTTATATCACTTTTCAGTTTTCCTCATTTAATAATTGAACAGGCGACACGTATGTGAATTAGTTTACAAAGTTGTGCTTTCCGTTTCTGTTCTTTCTTTGGAAACTTGTTTCTGTGCCATACAGTGTGAGATAACACTTTTCGGTTTCCCTGTATTCCTAATTGAGCGAGCGACACACATGTGATTTAGTTTACAAAGTAGTGCTTTGGGTTTCTGTTCTTCTTGGAAACTTGTTTCTGTGCTGTACAGTGTGATATATCACTTTTCAGTTTTCATGTTGTAATAATTGAACGGGCGACACGTATGTGATTTAGTTTACAAACTTGTGCTTTGCGTTTCTGTTCTTTTTTTGGAAACTTGTTTCTGTGCCTTACAGTGCGAGATAACACTTTTCAGTTTTCCTGTATTCCTTATTGAGCAAGCGACACACAGGTGATTCTGTTTAAAAGTAGTGCTTTGCTTTTCTGTTCTTTCGTTGGAAACTTGTTCTTGTGCTGTACAGTGAGATATATTACTTTTCAGTTTTCCTGTAATCCTAATGGAGCGAGCGACACACATGTGATTTAGTTTACAAATTAGTGATTTTCTTTTTTGTTCTTTCATTTGAAACTTGTTCCTGTGCTGTACAATGTGATATATCACTTTTCAGTTTTCCTGTTAGAATAATTGAACAGGCGACACGTATGTGAATTAGTTTACAAAGATGTGCTTTGCGTTTCTGTTCTTTCGATGGAAACATGTTCCTGTGCTGTACAGTGTGTTATATCACTTTTCAGTTTTCATCTGATAATAATTGAACAGGCGACACGTATGTGAATTAGTTTACAAAGTTGTGCTTTCCGTTTCTGTTCTTTCTTTGGAAACTTGTTTCTGTGCCATGCAGTGTGAGATAACACTTTTCGGTTTCCCTGTATTCCTAATTGAGGGAGCGACACACATGTGATTTAGTTTACAAAGTAGTGCTTTGGGTTTCTGTTCTTCTTGGAAACTTGTTTCTGTGCTGTACAGTGTGATATATCACTTTTCAGTTTTCCTGTTGTAATAATTGAACGGGCGACACGTATGTGATTTAGTTTACAAAGTTGTGCTTTGCTTTTCTGTTCTTTTGATGGAAACTAGTTTCTGTGCCGTACAGTGCGAGATAACACTTTTCGGATTTCCTGTATTCCTAATTGAGCGAGTGACACACATGTGATTCAGTATACAAAGTAGTGCTTTTCATTTACGTTCTTTCGTTGGAAACTTGTTCCTGTTAGGAACAAGTTAGGGTTAGGGTTAGGGTTAGGGTTAGGGTTAGGGTTAGGGTTAGGTGAGGGCTGGGTAAGGGATAGGGTTAGCGTTAGGGTTAGGGTTAGGGTTAGGGTTAGGGTTAGGGTTAGGGTTAGGTTTAGGGTTAGGGTTAGGGTTAGGGTTAGGGTTAGGGGTTAGGGTTAGGGTTAGGGTTAGGGCCTTAGGGTTAGGGTTAAGGTTAGGGTTATATCACTTTTCAGTTTTCCTGGTATAATAATTGAACAGGCGACACATATGTGAATTAGTTTACAAAGTTGTGCTTTCCGTTTCTGTTCTTTCTTTGGAAACTTGTTTCTGTGCCATACAGTGTGAGATAACACTTTTCGGTTTCCCTGTATTCCTAATTGAGCGAGCGACACACATGTGATTTAGTTTACAAAGTAGTGCTTTGGGTTTCTGTTCTTCTTGGAAACTTGTTTCTGTGCTGTACAGTGTGATATATCACTTTTCAGTTCTCATGTTGTAATAATTGAACGGGCGACACGTATGTGATTTAGTTTACAAAGTTGTGCTTTGCTTTTCTGTTCTTTTGATGGAAACTAGTTTCTGTGCCGTACAGTGCGAGAGAACACTTTTCGGTTTTCCTGTATTCCTAATTGAGCGAGTGACACACATGTGATTCAGTTTACAAAGTAGTGCTTTTCATTTACGTTCTTTCGTTGGAAACTTGTTCCTGTTAGGAACAAGTTAGGGTTAGGGTTAGGGTTAGGGTTAGGGTTAGGTTAGGGATGGGTAAGGGATAGGGTTAGCGTTAGGGTTAGGGTTAGGGTTAGGGTTAGGGTTAGGGTTAAGGTTAGGGTTAGGGGTTAGGGTTAGGGTTAGGGTTAGGGTTAGGGGTTAGGGTTAGGGTTAGGGTTAGGGCCTTAGGGTTAGGGTTAGGGTTAGGGTTATATCACTTTTCAGTTTTCCTGTTATAATAATTGAACAGGCGACACGTATGTGAATTAGTTTACAAAGCTGTGCTTTGCAGTTCTGTTCTTTCGATGGAAACATGTTCCTGTGCTGTACAGTGTGTTATATCACTTTACAGTTTTCCACTTCTAATAATTGAACAGGCGACACGTATGTCATTTAGTTTACAAAGTTGTGCTTTCTGTTTCTGTTCTTTCTTTGGAAACTTGTTTCTGTGCCATACAGTGTGAGATAACACTTTTCGGTTTCCCTGTATTCCTAATTGAGCGAGCGACACACATGTGATTTAGTTTACAAAGTAGTGCTTTGGGTTTCTGTTCTTCTTGGAAACTTGTTTCTGTGCTGTACAGTGTGATATATCACTTTTCAGTTCTCATGTTGTAATAATTGAACGGGCGACACGTATGTGATTTAGTTTACAAACTTGTGCTTTGCGTTTCTGTTCTTTTTTTGGAAACTTGTTTCTGTGCCTTACAGTGCGAGATAACACTTTTCAGTTTTCCTGTATTCCTTATTGAGCAAGCGACACACAGGTGATTCTGTTTAAAAGTAGTGCTTTGCTTTTCTGTTCTTTCGTTGGAAACTTGTTCTTGTGCTGTACAGTGAGATATATTACTTTTCAGTTTTCCTGTAATCCTAATGGAGCGAGCGACACACATGTGATTTAGTTTACAAATTAGTGATTTTCTTTTTTGTTCTTTCATTTGAAACTTGTTCCTGTGCTGTACAATGTGATATATCACTTTTCAGTTTTCCTGTTAGAATAATTGAACAGGCGACACGTATGTGAATTAGTTTACAAAGATGTGCTTTGCGTTTCTGTTCTTTCGATGGAAACATGTTCCTGTGCTGTACAGTGTGTTATATCACTTTTCAGTTTTCATCTGATAATAATTGAACAGGCGACACGTATGTGAATTAGTTTACAAAGTTGTGCTTTCCGTTTCTGTTCTTTCTTTGGAAACTTGTTTCTGTGCCATGCAATGTGAGATAACACTTTTCGGTTTCCCTGTATTCCTAATTGAGGGAGCGACACACATGTGATTTAGTTTACAAAGTAGTGCTTTGGGTTTCTGTTCTTCTTGGAAACTTGTTTCTGTGCTGTACAGTGTGATATATCACTTTTCAGTTTTCCTGTTGTAATAATTGAACGGGCGACACGTATGTGATTTAGTTTACAAAGTTGTGCTTTGCTTTTCTGTTCTTTTGATGGAAACTAGTTTCTGTGCCGTACAGTGCGAGATAACACTTTTCGGATTTCCTGTATTCCTAATTGAGCGAGTGACACACATGTGATTCAGTATACAAAGTAGTGCTTTTCATTTACGTTCTTTCGTTGGAAACTTGTTCCTGTTAGGAACAAGTTAGGGTTAGGGTTAGGGTTAGGGTTAGGGTTAGGGTTAGGTGAGGGCTGGGTAAGGGATAGGGTTAGCGTTAGGGTTAGGGTTAGGGTTAGGGTTAGGGTTAGGGTTAGGGTTAGGTTTAGGGTTAGGGTTAGGGTTAGGGTTAGGGTTAGGGGTTAGGGTTAGGGTTAGGGTTAGGGCCTTAGGGTTAGGGTTAAGGTTAGGGTTATATCACTTTTCAGTTTTCCTGGTATAATAATTGAACAGGCGACACATATGTGAATTAGTTTACAAAGTTGTGCTTTCCGTTTCTGTTCTTTCTTTGGAAACTTGTTTCTGTGCCATACAGTGTGAGATAACACTTTTCGGTTTCCCTGTATTCCTAATTGAGCGAGCGACACACATGTGATTTAGTTTACAAAGTAGTGCTTTGGGTTTCTGTTCTTCTTGGAAACTTGTTTCTGTGCTGTACAGTGTGATATATCACTTTTCAGTTCTCATGTTGTAATAATTGAACGGGCGACACGTATGTGATTTAGTTTACAAAGTTGTGCTTTGCTTTTCTGTTCTTTTGATGGAAACTAGTTTCTGTGCCGTACAGTGCGAGAGAACACTTTTCGGTTTTCCTGTATTCCTAATTGAGCGAGTGACACACATGTGATTCAGTTTACAAAGTAGTGCTTTTCATTTACGTTCTTTCGTTGGAAACTTGTTCCTGTTAGGAACAAGTTAGGGTTAGGGTTAGGGTTAGGGTTAGGTTAGGGCTGGGTAAGGGATAGGGTTAGCGTTAGGGTTAGGGTTAGGGTTAGGGTTAGGGTTAGGGTTAAGGTTAGGGTTAGGGGTTAGGGTTAGGGTTAGGGTTAGGGTTAGGGGTTAGGGTTAGGGTTAGGGTTAGGGCCTTAGGGTTAGGGTTAGGGTTAGGGTTATATCACTTTTCAGTTTTCCTGTTATAATAATTGAACAGGCGACACGTATGTGAATTAGTTTACAAAGCTGTGCTTTGCGGTTCTGTTCTTTCGATGGAAACATGTTCCTGTGCTGTACAGTGTGTTATATCACTTTACAGTTTTCCACTTCTAATAATTGAACAGGCGACACGTATGTCATTTAGTTTACAAAGTTGTGCTTTCTGTTTCTGTTCTTTCTTTGGAAACTTGTTTCTGTGCCATACAGTGTGAGATAACACTTTTCGATTTCCCTGTATTCCTAATTGAGTGAGCGACACACATGAGATTTAGTTTACAAAGTAGTGCTTTGGGTTTCTGTTCTTCTTGGAAACCTGTTTCTGTGCTGTACAGTGTGATATATCACTTTTCAGTTCTCCTGTTGTAATAATTGAACGGGCGACACGTATGTGATTTAGTTTACAAAGTTGTGCTTTGCTTTTCTGTTCTTTCGATGGAAACTAGTTTCTGTGCCGTACAGTGCGAGATAACACTTTTCGGTTTTCCTGTATTCCTAATTGAGCGAGTGACACACATGTGATTCAGTTTACAAAGTAGTGCTTTTCATTTACGTTCATTCGTTGCAAACTTGTTCCTCTTAGGAACAAGTTAGGGTTAGGGTTAGTGTTAGGGTTAGGTTAGGGCTGGGTAAGGGATAGGGTTAGCGTTAGGGTTAGGGTTAGGGTTAGGGTTAGGGTTAGGGTTAGGGGTTAGGGTTAGGTTTAGGGTTAGTGGTTAGGGTTAGGTTTAGGGTTAGGGCCTTAGGGTTAGGGTTAGGGTTAGGCTTAGGGTTAGGGTTAGGGTTAGGGGTTAGGGTTAGGGTTAGGGTTAGGGCCTTAGGGTTAGGGTTAGGGTTAGGGTTATATCACTTTTCAGTTTTCCTGTTATAATAATTGAACAGGCGACACATATGTGAATTAGTTTACAAAGTTGTGCTTTGCGTTTCTGTCCTTTCAATGGAAACTTGTTTCTGTGCCGTACAGTGCAAGATAACACTTTTCAGTTTTCCTGTATTCCTAATTGAGCGAGCGACACACAGGTTATTCTGTTTAAAAGTAGTGCTTTGCTTTTCTGTTCTTTCGTTGGAAACTTGTTCTTGTGCTGTACAGTGAGATATATTACTTTTCAGTTTTCCGTTAATCCTAATGGAGCGAGCGAAACACATGTGATTTAGTTTACAAATTAGTGATTTTTTTTGTTCTTTCATTTGAAACTTGTTCCTGTGCTGTACAATGTGATATATCACTTTTCAGTTTTCCTGTTAGAATAATTGAACAGGCGACACGTATGTGAATTAGTTTACAAAGATGTGCTTTGCGTTTCTGTTCTTTCGATGGAAACATGTTCCTGTGCTGTACAGTGTGTTATATCACTTTTCAGTTTTCCTCATTTAATAATTGAACAGGCGACACGTATGTGAATTAGTTTACAAAGTTGTGCTTTCCGTTTCTGTTCTTTCTTTGGAAACTTGTTTCTGTGCCATGCAGTGTGAGATAACACTTTTCGGTTTCCCTGTATTCCTAATTGAGGGAGCGACACACATGTGATTTAGTTTACAAAGTAGTGCTTTGGGTTTCTGTTCTTCTTGGAAACTTGTTTCTGTGCTGTACAGTGTGATATATCACTTTTCAGTTTTCCTGTTGTGATAATTGAACGGGCGACACGTATGTGATTTAGTTTACAAAGTTGTGCTTTGCTTTTCTGTTCTTTTGATGGAAACTAGTTTCTGTGCCGTACAGTGCGAGATAACACTTTTCGGATTTCCTGTATTCCTAATTGAGCGAGTGACACACATGTGATTCAGTATACAAAGTAGTGCTTTTCATTTACGTTCTTTCGTTGGAAACTTGTTCCTGTTAGGAACAAGTTAGGGTTAGGGTTAGGGTTAGGGTTAGGGTTAGGGTTAGGGTTAGGGTTAGGGTTAGGGTTAGGTGAGGGTTGGGTAAGGGATAGGGTTAGCGTTAGGGTTAGGGTTAGGGTTAGGGTTAGGGTTAGGTTTAGGGTTAGGGTTAGGGTTAGGGTTAGGGTTAGGGGTTAGGGTTAGGGTTAGGGTTAGGGCCTTAGGGTTAGGGTTAGGGTTACGGTTATATCACTTTTCAGTTTTCCTGGTATAATAATTGAACAGGCGACACATTTGTGAATTAGTTTACAAAGTTGTGCTTTCCGTTTCTGTTCTTTCTTTGGAAACTTGTTTCTGTGCCATACAGTGTGAGATAACACTTTTCGGTTTCCCTGTATTCCTAATTGAGCGAGCGACACACATGTGATTTAGTTTACAAAGTAGTGCTTTGGGTTTCTGTTCTTCTTGGAAACTTGTTTCTGTGCTGTACAGTGTGATATATCACTTTTCAGTTCTCATGTTGTAATAATTGAACGGGCGACACGTATGTGATTTAGTTTACAAAGTTGTGCTTTGCTTTTCTGTTCTTTCGATGGAAACTAGTTTCTGTGCCGTACAGTGCGAGATAACACTTTTCGGTTTTCCTGTATTCCTAATTGAGCGAGTGACACACATGTGATTCAGTTTACAAAGTAGTGCTTTTCATTTACGTTCTTTCGTTGGAAACTTGTTCCTGTTAGGAACAAGTTAGGGTTAGGGTTAGAGTTAGGGTTAGGTTAGGGCTGGGTAAGGGATAGGGTTAGCGTTAGGGTTAGGGTTAGGGTTAGGGTTAGGGTTAGGGTTAAGGTTAGGGTTAGGGGTTAGGGTTAGGGTTAGGGTTAGGGTTAGGGTTAGGGGTTAGGGTTAGGGTTAGGGTTAGGGCCTTAGGGTTAGGGTTAGGGTTAGGGTTATATCACTTTTCAGTTTTCCTGTTATAATAATTGAACAGGCGACACGTATGTGAATTAGTTTACAAAGTTGTGCTTTGCGGTTCTGTTCTTTCGATGGAAACATGTTCCTGTGCTGTACAGTGTGTTATATCACTTTACAGTTTTCCACTTCTAATAATTGAACAGGCGACACGTATGTCATTTAGTTTACAAAGTTGTGCTTTCCGTTTCTGTTCTTTCTTTGGAAACTTGTTTCTGTGCCATACAGTGTGAGATAACACTTTTCGATTTCCCTGTACTCCTAATTGAGTGAGCGACACACATGAGATTTAGTTTACAAAGTAGTGCTTTGGGTTTCTGTTCTTCTTGGAAACCTGTTTCTGTGCTGTACAGTGTGATATATCACTTTTCAGTTCTCCTGTTGTAATAATTGAACGGGCGACACGTATGTGATTTAGTTTACAAAGTTGTGCTTTGCTTTTCTGTTCTTTCGATGGAAACTAGTTTCTGTGCCGTACAGTGCGAGATAACACTTTTCGGTTTTCCTGTATTCCTAATTGAGCGAGTGACACACATGTGATTCAGTTTACAAAGTAGTGCTTTTCATTTACGTTCATTCGTTGCAAACTTGTTCCTCTTAGGAACAAGTTAGGGTTAGGGTTAGTGTTAGGGTTAGGTTAGGGCTGGGTAAGGGATAGGGTTAGCGTTAGGGTTAGGGTTAGGGTTAGGGTTAGGGTTAGTGGTTAGGGTTAGGTTTAGGGTTAGGGGTTAGAATTAGGTTTAGGGTTAGGGCCTTAGGGTTAGGGTTAGGGTTAGGGTTAGGGTTAGGGTTAGGGCCTTAGGGTTAGGGTTAGGGTTAGGGTTATATCACTTTTCAGTTTTCCTGGTATAATAATTGAACAGGCGAAACATATGTGAATTAGTTTACAAAGTTGTGCTTTCCGTTTCTGTTCTTTCTTTGGAAACTTGTTTCTGTGCCATACAGTGTGAGATAACACTTTTCGGTTTCTCTGTATTCCTAATTGAGCGAGCGACACACATGTGATTTAGTTTACAAAGTAGTGCTTTGGGTTTCTGTTCTTCTTGGAAACTTGTTTCTGTGCTGTACAGTGTGATATATCACTTTTCAGTTCTCATGTTGTAATAATTGAACGGGCGACACGTATGTGATTTAGTTTACAAATTTGTGCTTTGCTTTTCTGTTCTTTTGATGGAAACTAGTTTCTGTGCCGTACAGTGCGAGATAACACTTTTCGGTTTTCCTGTATTCCTAATTGAGCGAGTGACACACATGTGATTCAGTTTACAAAGTAGTGCTTTTCATTTACGTTCTTTCGTTGGAAACTTGTTCCTGTTAGGAACAAGTTAGGGTTAGGGTTAGGGTTAGGGTTAGGTTAGGGCTGGGTAAGGGATAGGGTTAGCGTTAGGGTTAGGGTTAGGGTTAGGGTTAGGGTTAGGGTTAGGGGTTAGGGTTAGGGTTAGGGTTAGGGCCTTAGGGTTAGGGTTAGGGTTAGGGTTAGGGGTTAGGGTTAGGGTTAGGGTTATATCACTTTTCAGTTTTCCTGTTATAATAATTGAACAGGCGACACGTATGTGAATTAGTTTACAAAGTTGTGCTTTGCGGTTCTGTTCTTTCGATGGAAACATGTTCCTGTGCTGTACAGTGTGTTATATCACTTTTCAGTTTTCCTGTTATAATAATTGAACAGGCGACACGTATGTCATTTAGATTACAAAGTTGTGCTTTCCGTTTCTGTTCTTTCTTTGGAAACTTGTTTCTGTGCCATGCATTGTGAGATAACACTTTTCGGTTTCCCTGTATTCCTAATTGAGCGAGCGACACACATGTGATTTAGTTTACAAACTTGTGCTTTGCGTTTCTGTTCTTTTTTTGGAAACTTCTTTCTGTGCTGTACAGTGCGAGATAACACTTTTCAGTTTTCCTGTATTCCTTATTGAGCAAGCGACACACAGGTGATTCTGTTTAAAAGTAGTGCTTTGCTTTTCTGTTCTTTCGTTGGAAACTTGTTCTTGTGCTGTACAGTGAGATATATTACTTTTCAGTTTTCCTGTAATCCTAATGGAGCGAGCGATACACATGTGATTTAGTTTACAAATTAGTGATTTTCTTTTTTGTTCTTTCATTTGAAACTTGTTCCTGTGCTGTACAATGTGATATATCACTTTTCAGTTTTCCTGTTAGAATAATTGAACAGGCGACACGTAAGTGAATTAGTTTACAAAGATGTGCTTTGCGTTTCTGTTCTTTCGATGGAAACATGTTCCTGTGCTGTACAGTGTGTTATATCACTTTTCAGTTTTCCTCATTTAATAATTGAACAGGCGACACGTATGTGAATTAGTTTACAAAGTTGTGCTTTCCGTTTCTGTTCTTTCTTTGGAAACTTGTTTCTGTGCCATGCAGTGTGAGATAACACTTTTCGGTTTCTCTGTATTCCTAATTGAGCGAGCGACACACATGTGATTTAGTTTACAAAGTAGTGCTTTGGGTTTCTGTTCTTCTTGGAAACTTGTTTCTGTGCTGTACAGTGTGATATATCACTTTTCAGTTTTCCTGTTGTAATAATTGAACGGGCGACAAGTATGTGATTTAGTTTACAAAGTTGTGCTTTGCTTTTCTGTTCTTTTGATGGAAAATAGTTTCTGTGCCGTACAGTGCGAGAGAACACTTTTCGGTTTTCCTGTATTCCTAATTGAGCGAGTGACACACATGTGATTCAGTTTACAAAGTAGTGCTTTTCATTTACGTTCTTTCGTTGGAAACTTGTTCCTGTTAGGAACAAGTTAGGGTTAGGGTTAGGGTTAGGGTTAGGTTAGGGCTGGGTAAGGGATAGGGTTAGCGTTAGGGTTAGGGTTAGGGTTATATCACTTTTCAGTTTTCCTGTTATAATAATTGAACAGGCGACACGTATGTGAATTAGTTTACAAAGTTGTGCTTTGAGGTTCTGTTCTTTCGATGGAAACATGTTCCTGTGCTGTATAGTGTGTTATATCAGTTTTCAGTTTTCCTCTTCTAATAATTGAACAGGCGACACGTATGTCATTTACTTTACAAAGTTGTGCTTTGCTTTTCTGTTCTTTCGATGGAAACTAGTTTCTGTGCCGTACAGTGCGAGATAACACTTTTCGGTTTTCCTGTATTCCTAATTCAGCGAGTGACACACATGTGATTCAGTTTACAATGAGTGCTTTTCATTTACGTTCTTTCGTTGATAACTTGTTCCTGTTAGGAACAAGTTAGGGTTAGGGTTAGGGTTAGGGTTAGGGTTAGGGTTAGGGCTGGGTACGGGATAGGGTTAGCGTTAGGGAAAGGGTTAGGGTTAGGGTTAGGGTTAGGGTTAGGGGTTAGGGTTAGGGTTAGGGTTATATCACTTTTCAGTTTTCCTGTTATAATAATTGAACAGGCGACACGTATGTGAATTAGTTTACAAAGTTGTGCTTTGCGGTTCTGTTCTTTCGATGGAAACATGTTCCTGTGCTGTACAGTGTGTTATATCACTTTTCAGTTTTCCTGTTATAATAATTGAACAGGCGACACGTATGTCATTTAGATTACAAAGTTGTGCTTTCCGTTTCTGTTCTTTCTTTGGAAACTTGTTTCTGTGCCATGCAATGTGAGATAACACTTTTCGGTTTCCCTGTATTCCTAATTGAGCGAGCGACACACATGTGATTTAGTTTACAAACTTGTGCTTTGCGTTTCTGTTCTTTTTTTGGAAACTTGTTTCTGTGCTGTACAGTGCGAGATAACACTTTTCAGTTTTCCTGTATTCCTAATTGAGCAAGCGACACACAGGTGATTCTGTTTAAAAGTAGTGCTTTGCTTTTCTGTTCTTTCGTTGGAAACTTGTTCTTGTGCTGTACAGTGAGATATATTACTTTTCAGTTTTCCTGTAATCCTAATGGAGCGAGCGACACACATGTGATTTAGTTTACAAATTAGTGATTTTCTTTTTTGTTCTTTCATTTGAAACTTGTTCCTGTGCTGTACAATGTGATATATCACTTTTCAGTTTTCCTGTTAGAATAATTGAACAGGCGACATGTATGTGAATTAGTTTACAAAGATGTGCTTTGCCTTTCTGTTCTTTCGATGGAAACATGTTCCTGTGCTGTACAGTGTGTTATATCACTTTTCAGTTTTTCTCATTTAATAATTGAACAGGCGACACGTATGTGAATTAGTTTACAAAGTTGTGCTTTCCGTTTCTGTTCTTTCTTTGGAAACTTGTTTCTGTGCCATGCAGTGTGAGATAACACTTTTCGGTTTCCCTGTATTCCTAATTGAGGGAGCGACACACATGTGATTTAGTTTACAAAGTAGTGCTTTGGGTTTCTGTTCGTCTTGGAAACTTGTTTCTGTGCTGTACAGTGTGATATATCACTTTTCAGTTTTCCTGTTGTAATAATTGAACGGGCGACACGTATGTGATTTAGTTTACAAAGTTGTGCTTTGCTTTTCTGTTCTTTCGATGGAAACTAGTTTCTGTGCCGTACAGTGCGAGATAACACTTTTCGGTTTTCCTGTATTCCTAATTGAGCGAGTGACACACATGTGATTCAGTATACAAAGTAGTGCTTTTCATTTACGTTCTTTCGTTGGAAATTTGTTCCTGTTAGGAACAAGTTAGGGTTAGGGTTAGGGTTAGGGTTAGGGTTAGGGTTAGGGTTAGGGTTAGGGTTAGGTGAGGGCTGGGTAAGGGATAGGGTTAGCGTTAGGGTTAGGGTTAGGGTTAGGGTTAGGTTTAGGGTTAGGGTTAGGGTTAGGGTTAGGGTTAGGGCCTTAGGGTTAGGGTTAGGGTTAGGGTTATATCACTTTTCAGTTTTCCTGTTATAATAATTGAACAGGCGACACGTATGTGAATTAGTTTACAAAGATGTGCTTTGCGTTTCTGTTCTTTCGATGGAAACATGTTCCTGTGCTGTACAGTGTGTTATATCACTTTTCAGTTTTCCTCATTTAATAATTGAACAGGCGACACGTATGTGAATTAGTTTACAAAGTTGTGCTTTCCGTTTCTGTTCTTTCTTTGGAAACTTGTTTCTGTGCCATACAGTGTGAGATAACACTTTTCGGTTTCCCTGTATTCCTAATTGTGCGAGCGACACACATGTGATTTAGTTTACAAAGTAGTGCTTTGGGTTTCTGTTCTTCTTGGAAACTTGTTTCTGTGCTGTACAGTGTGATATATCACTTTTCAGTTTTCCTGTTGTAATTATTGAACGGGCGACACGTATGTGATTTAGTTTACAAAGTTGTGCTTTGCTTTTCTGTTCTTTCGATGGAAACTAGTTTCTGTGCCGTACAGTGCGAGATAACACTTTTCGGTTTTCCTGTATTCCTAATTGAGCGAGTGACACAGATGTGATTCAGTATACAAAGTAGTGCTTTTCATTTACGTTCTTTCGTTGGAAACTTGTTCCTGTTAGGAACAAGTTTGGGTTAGGGTTAGGGTTAGGGTTAGGGTTAGGGTTAGGGGTAGGTTTAGGGTTAGGTGAGGGCTGGGTAAGGGATAGGGTTAGCGTTAGGGTTAGGGTTAGGGTTAGGGTTAGGGTTAGGTTTAGGGTTAGGGTTAGGGTTAGGGTTAGGGTTAGGGTTAGGGGTTAGGGTTAGGGTTAGGGTTAGGGCCTTAGGGTTAGGGTTAGGGTTAGGGTTATATCACTTTTCAGTTTTCCTGTTATAATAATTGAACAGGCGACACGTATGTGAATTAGTTTACAAAGATGTGCTTTGCGTTTCTGTTCTTTCGATGGAAACATGTTCCTGTGCTGTACAGTGTGTTATATCACTTTTCAGTTTTCCTCATTTAATAATTGAACAGGCGTCACGTATGTGAATTAGTTTACAAAGTTGTGCTTTCCGTTTCTGTTCTTTCTTTGGAAACTTGTTTCTGTGCCATACAGTGTGAGATAACACTTTTCGGTTTCCCTGTATTCCTAATTGAGCGAGCGACACACATGTGATTTAGTTTACAAAGTAGTGCTTTGGGTTTCTGTTCTTCTTGGAAACTTGTTTCGGTGCTGTACAGTGTGATATATCACTTTTCAGTTCTCATGTTGTAAAAATTGAACGGGCGACACGTATGTGATTTAGTTTACAAACTTGTGCTTTGCGTTTCTGTTCTTTTTTTGGAAACTTGTTTCTGTGCTGTACAGTGTGAGATAACACTATTCAGTTTTCCTGTATTCCTAATTGAGCAAGCGACACACAGGTGATTCTGTTTAAAAGTAGTGCTTTGCTTTTCTGTTCTTTCGTTGGAAACTTGTTCTTGTGCTGTACAGTGAGATATATTACTTTTCAGTTTTCCTGTAATCCTAATGGAGCAAGTGACACACATGTGATTTAGTTTACAAATTAGTGATTTTCTTTTTTGTTCTTTCATTTGAAACTTGTTCCTGTGCTGTACAATGTGATATATCACTTTTCAGTTTTCCTGTTAGAATAATTGAACAGGCGACACGTATGTGAATTAGTTTACAAAGATGTGCTTTGCGTTTCTGTTCTTTCGATGGAAACATGTTCCTGTGCTGTACAGTGTGTTATATCACTTTTCAGTTTTCCTCATTTAATAATTGAACAGGCGACACGTATGTGAATTAGTTTACAAAGTTGTGCTTTCCGTTTCTGTTCTTTCTTTGGAAACTTGTTTCTGTGCCATGCAGTGTGAGATAACACTTTTCGGTTTCCCTGTATTCCTAATTGAGGGAGCGACACACATGTGATTTAGTTTACAAAGTAGTGCTTTGGGTTTCTGTTCTTCTTGGAAACTTGTTTCTGTGCTGTACAGTGTGATATATCACTTTTCAGTTTTCCTGTTGTAATAATTGAACGGGCGACACGTATGTGATTTAGTTTACAAAGTTGTGCTTTGCTTCTCTGTTCTTTCGATGGAAACTAGTTTCTGTGCCGTACAGTGCGAGATAACACTTTTCGGTTTTCCTGTATTCCTAATTGAGCGAGTGACACACATGTGATTCAGTTTACAAAGTAGTGCTTTTCATTTACGTTCTTTCGTTGGAAACTTGTTCCTGTTAGGAACAAGTTAGGGTTAGGGTTAGGGTTAGGGTTAGGGTTAGGGTTAGGTGAGGGCTGGGTAAGGGATAGGGTTAGCGTTAGGGTTAGGGTTAGGGTTAGGGTTAGGGTTAGGGTTAGGGTTAGGGGTTAGGGTTAGGGTTAGGGCCTTAGCGTTAGGGTTAGGGTTAGGGTTATATCACTTTTCAGTTTTCCTGTTATAATAATTGAACAGGCGACACATATGTGAATTAGTTTACAAAGTTGTGCTTTGCGTTTCTGTCCTTTCAATGGAAACTTGTTTCTGTGCCGTACAGTGCGAGATAACACTTTTCAGTTTTCCTGTATTCCTAATTGAGCGAGCGACACACAGGTGATTCTGTTTAAAAGTAGTGCTTTGCTTTTCTGTTCTTTCGTTGGAAACTTGTTCTTGTGCTGTACAGTGAGATATATTACTTTTCAGTTTTCCGTTAATCCTAATGGAGCGAACGACACACATGTGATTTAGTTTACAAATTAGTGATTTTTTTTTGTTCTGTCATTTGAAACTTGTTCCTGTGCTGTACAATGTGATATATCACTTTTCAGTTTTCCTGTTAGAATAATTGAACAGGCGACACGTATGTGAATTAGTTTACAAAGATGTGCTTTGCGTTTCTGTTCTTTCGATGGAAACATGTTCCTGTGCTGTACAGTGTGTTATATCACTTTTCTGTTTTCCTCTGATAATAATTGAACAGGCGACACGTATGTGAATTAGTTTACAAAGTTGTGCTTTCCGTTTCTGTTCTTTCTTTGGAAACTTGTTTCTGTGCCATACAGTGTGAGATAACACTTTTCGGTTTCCCTGTATTCCTAATTGTGCGAGCGACACACATGTGATTTAGTTTACAAAGTAGTGCTTTGGGTTTCTGTTCTTCTTGGAAACTTGTTTCTGTGCTGTACAGTGTGATATATCACTTTTCAGTTTTCCTGTTGTAATTATTGAACGGGCGACACGTATGTGATTTAGTTTACAAAGTTGTGCTTTGCTTTTCTGTTCTTTCGATGGAAACTAGTTTCTGTGCCGTACAGTGCGAGGTAACACTTTTCGGTTTTCCTGTATTCCTAATTGAGCGAGTGACACAGATGTGATTCAGTATACAAAGTAGTGCTTTTCATTTACGTTCTTTCGTTGGAAACTTGTTCCTGTTAGGAACAAGTTTGGGTTAGGGTTAGGGTTAGGGTTAGGGTTAGGGTTAGGGGTAGGTTTAGGGTTAGGTGAGGGCTGGGTAAGGGATAGGGTTAGCGTTAGGGTTAGGGTTAGGGTTAGGGTTAGGGTTAGGTTTAGGGTTAGGGTTAGGGTTAGGGTTAGGGTTAGGGGTTAGGGTTAGGGTTAGGGTTAGGGCCTTAGGGTTAGGGTTAGGGTTAGGGTTATATCACTTTTCAGTTTTCCTGTTATAATAATTGAACAGGCGACACGTATGTGAATTAGTTTACAAAGATGTGCTTTGCGTTTCTGTTCTTTCGATGGAAAAATGTTCCTGTGCTGTACAGTGTGTTATATCACTTTTCAGTTTTCCTCATTTAATAATTGAACAGGCGACACGTATGTGAATTAGTTTACAAAGTTGTGCTTTCCGTTTCTGTTCTTTCTTTGGAAACTTGTTTCTGTGCCATACAGTGTGAGATAACACTTTTCGGTTTCCCTGTATTCCTAATTGAGCGAGCGACACACATGTGATTTAGTTTACAAAGTAGTGCTTTGGGTTTCTGTTCTTCTTGGAAACTTGTTTCGGTGCTGTACAGTGTGATATATCACTTTTCAGTTCTCATGTTGTAAAAATTGAACGGGCGACACGTATGTGATTTAGTTTACAAACTTGTGCTTTGCGTTTCTGTTCTTTTTTTGGAAACTTGTTTCTGTGCTGTACAGTGCGAGATAACACTATTCAGTTTTCCTGTATTCCTAATTGAGCAAGCGACACACAGGTGATTCTGTTTAAAAGTAGTGCTTTGCTTTTCTGTTCTTTCGTTGGAAACTTGTTCTTGTGCTGTACAGTGAGATATATTACTTTTCAGTTTTCCTGTAATCCTAATGGAGCAAGTGACACACATGTGATTTAGTTTACAAATTAGTGATTTTCTTTTTTGTTCTTTCATTTGAAACTTGTTCCTGTGCTGTACAATGTGATATATCACTTTTCAGTTTTCCTGTTAGAATAATTGAACAGGCGACACGTATGTGAATTAGTTTACAAAGATGTGCTTTGCGTTTCTGTTCTTTCGATGGAAACATGTTCCTGTGCTGTACAGTGTGTTATATCACTTTTCAGTTTTCCTCATTTAATAATTGAACAGGCGACACGTATGTGAATTAGTTTACAAAGTTGTGCTTTCCGTTTCTGTTCTTTCTTTGGAAACTTGTTTCTGTGCCATGCAGTGTGAGATAACACTTTTCGGTTTCCCTGTATTCCTAATTGAGGGAGCGACACACATGTGATTTAGTTTACAAAGTAGTGCTTTGGGTTTCTGTTCTTCTTGGAAACTTGTTTCTGTGCTGTACAGTGTGATATATCACTTTTCAGTTTTCCTGTTGTAATAATTGAACGGGCGACACGTATGTGATTTAGTTTACAAAGTTGTGCTTTGCTTCTCTGTTCTTTCGATGGAAACTAGTTTCTGTGCCGTACAGTGCGAGATAACACTTTTCGGTTTTCCTGTATTCCTAATTGAGCGAGTGACACACATGTGATTCAGTTTACAAAGTAGTGCTTTTCATTTACGTTCTTTCGTTGGAAACTTGTTCCTGTTAGGAACAAGTTAGGGTTAGGGTTAGGGTTAGGGTTAGGGTTAGGGTTAGGTGAGGGCTGGGTAAGGGATAGGGTTAGCGTTAGGGTTAGGGTTAGGGTTAGGGTTAGGGTTAGGGTTAGGGGTTAGGGTTAGGGTTAGGGCCTTAGCGTTAGGGTTAGGGTTAGGGTTATATCACTTTTCAGTTTTCCTGTTATAATAATTGAACAGGCGACACATATGTGAATTAGTTTACAAAGTTGTGCTTTGCGTTTCTGTCCTTTCAATGGAAACTTGTTTCTGTGCCGTACAGTGCGAGATAACACTTTTCAGTTTTCCTGTATTCCTAATTGAGCGAGCGACACACAGGTGATTCTGTTTAAAAGTAGTGCTTTGCTTTTCTGTTCTTTCGTTGGAAACTTGTTCTTGTGCTGTACAGTGAGATATATTACTTTTCAGTTTTCCGTTAATCCTAATGGAGCGAACGACACACATGTGATTTAGTTTACAAATTAGTGATTTTTTTTTGTTCTGTCATTTGAAACTTGTTCCTGTGCTGTACAATGTGATATATCACTTTTCAGTTTTCCTGTTAGAATAATTGAACAGGCGACACGTATGTGAATTAGTTTACAAAGATGTGCTTTGCGTTTCTGTTCTTTCGATGGAAACATGTTCCTGTGCTGTACAGTGTGTTATATCACTTTTCTGTTTTCCTCTGATAATAATTGAACAGGCGACACGTATGTGAATTAGTTTACAAAGTTGTGCTTTCCGTTTCTGTTCTTTCTTTGAAAACTTGTTTCTGTGCCATGCAGTGTGAGATAACACTTTTCGGTTTCCTTGTATTCCTAATTGAGGGAGCGACACACATGTGATTTAGTTTAAAAAGTAGTGCTTTGGGTTTCTGTTCTTCTTGGAAACTTGTTTCTGTGCTGTACAGTGTGATATATCACTTTTCAGTTTTCCTGTTGTAATAATTGAACGGGCGACACGTATGTGATTTAGTTTACAAAGTTGTGCTTTGCTTTTCTATTCTTTTGATGGAAACTAGTTTCTGTGCCGTACAGTGCGAGAGAACACTTTTCGGTTTTCCTGTATTCCTAATTGAGCGAGTGACACACATGTGATTCAGTTTACAAAGTAGTGCTTTTCATTTACGTTCTTTCGTTGGAAACTTGTTCCTGTTAGGAACAAGTTAGGGTTAGGGTTAGGGTTAGGGTTAGGTTAGGGCTGGGTAAGGGATAGGGTTAGCGTTAGGGTTAGGGTTAGGGTTATATCACTTTTCAGTTTTCCTGTTATAATAATTGAACAGGCGACACGTTTGTGAATTAGTTTACAAAGTTGTGCTTTGAGGTTCTGTTCTTTCGATGGAAACATGTTCCTGTGCTGTACAGTGTGTTATATCAGTTTTCAGTTTTCCTCTTCTAATAATTGAACAGGCGACACGTATGTCATTTACTTTACAAAGTTGTGCTTTGCTTTTCTGTTCTTTCGATGGAAACTAGTTTCTGTGCCGTACAGTGCGAGATAACACTTTTCGGTTTTCCTGTATTCCTAATTCAGCGAGTGACACACATGTGATTCAGTTTACAAAGGAGTGCTTTTCATTTACGTTCTTTCGTTGGAAACTTGTTCCTGTTAGGAACAAGTTAGGGTTAGGGTTAGGGTTAGGGTTAGGGTTAGGGTTAGGTTAGGGCTGGGTAAGGGATAGGGTTAGCGTTAGGGAAAGGGTTAGGGTTAGGATTAGGGTTAGGGTTAGGGGTTAGGGTTAGGGTTAGGGTTATATCACTTTTCAGTTTTCCTGTTATAATAATTGAACAGGCGACATGTATGTGAATTAGTTTACAAAGTTGTGCTTTGCGGTTCTGTTCTTTCGATGGAAACATGTACCTGTGCTGTACAGTGTGTTATATCACTTTTCAGTTTTCCTGTTATAATAATTTAACAGGCGACACGTATGTCATTTAGATTACAAAGTTGTGCTTTCCGTTTCTGTTCTTTCTTTGGAAACTTGTTTCTGTGCCATGCAATGTGAGATAACACTTTTCGGTTTCCTTGTATTCCTAATTGAGGGAGCGACACACATGTGATTTAGTTTAAAAAGTAGTGCTTTGGGTTTCTGTTCTTCTTGGAAACTTGTTTCTGTGCTGTACAGTGTGATATATCACTTTTCAGTTTTCCTGTTGTAATAATTGAACGGGCGACACGTATGTGATTTAGTTTACAAAGTTGTGCTTTGCTTTTCTGTTCTTTTGATGGAAACTAGTTTCTGTGCCGTACAGTGCGAGAGAACACTTTTCGGTTTTCCTGTATTCCTAATTGAGCGAGTGACACACATGTGATTCAGTTTACAAAGTAGTGCTTTTCATTTACGTTCTTTCGTTGGAAACTTGTTCCTGTTAGGAACAAGTTAGAGTTAGGGTTAGGGTTAGGGTTAGGGTTAGGGTTAGGTGTTAGGGTTAGGGTTAGGGTTAGGGGTTAGGGTTAGGGTTAGGGTTAGGGCCTTAGGGTTAGGGTTAGGGTTAGGGTTATATCACTTTTCAGTTTTCCAGTTATAATAATTGAACAGGCGACACATATGTGAATTAGTTTACAAAGTTGTGCTTTGCGGTTCTGTTCTTTCGATGGAAACATGTTCCTGTGCTGTACAGTGTGTTATATCACTTTTCAGTTTTCCTCTTCTAATAATTGAACAGGCGACACATATGTCATTTAGTTTACAAAGTTGTGCTTTCCGTTTCTGTTCTTTCTTTGGAAACTTGTTTCTGTGCCATACAGTGTGAGATAACAATTTTCGGTTTCCAAGTATTCCTAATTGAGCGAGCGACACACATGAGATTTAGTTTACAAAGTAGTGTTTTTGGTTTCTGTTCTTCTTGGAAACTTGTTTCTGTGCTGTACAGTGTGATATATCACTTTTCAGTTCTCCTGTTGTAATAATTGAACGGGCGACACGTATGTGATTTAGTTTACAAAGTTGTGCTTTGCTTTTCTGTTCTTTCGATGGAAACTAGTTTCTGTGCCGTACAGTGCGAGATAACACTTTTCGGTTTTCCTGTATTCTTAATTGAGCGAGTGACACACATGTGATTCAGTTTACAAAGTAGTGCTTTTCATTTACGTTCTTTCGTTGGAAACTTGTTCCTGTTAAGAACAAGTTAGGGTTAGGGTTAGGGTTAGGGTTAGGGTTTGGGTTAGGGTTAGTGTTAGGGGTTTGGGTTAGGGTTAGGGTTATATCACTTTTCAGTTTTCCTGTTATAATAATTGAACAGGCGACACGTATGTGAATTAGTTTACAAAGTTGTGCTTTGCGGTTCTGTTCTTTCGATGGAAACATGTTCCTGTGCTGTACAGTGTGTTATATCACTTTTCAGTTTTCCTCTGATAATAATTGAACAGGCGACACGGATGTCATTTAGTTTACAAAGTTGTGCTTTGCTTTTCTGTTCTTTCGATGGAAACTAGTTTCTGTGCCGTACAGTGCGAGATAACACTTTTCGGTTTTCCTGTATTCCTAATTCAGCGAGTGACACACATGTGATTCAGTTTACAAAGGAGTGCTTTTCATTTACGTTCTTTCGTTGGAAACTTGTTCCTGTTAGGAACAAGTTAGGGTTAGGGTTAGGGTTAGGGTTAGGGTTAGGGTTAGGTTAGGGCTGGGTAAGGGATAGGGTTAGCGTTAGGGAAAGGGTTAGGGTTAGGATTAGGGTTAGGGTTAGGGGTTAGGGTTAGGGTTAGGGTTATATCACTTTTCAGTTTTCCTGTTATAATAATTGAACAGGCGACATGTATGTGAATTAGTTTACAAAGTTGTGCTTTGCGGTTCTGTTCTTTCGATGGAAACATGTACCTGTGCTGTACAGTGTGTTATATCACTTTTCAGTTTTCCTGTTATAATAATTGAACAGGCGACACGTATGTCATTTAGATTACAAAGTTGTGCTTTCCGTTTCTGTTCTTTCTTTGGAAACTTGTTTCTGTGCCATGCAATGTGAGATAACACTTTTCGGTTTCCCTGTATTCCTAATTGAGCGAGTGACACACATGTGATTTAGTTTACAAAGTAGTGCTTTGGGTTTCTGTTCTTCTTGGAAACTTGTTTCTGTGCTGTACAGTGTGATATATCACTTTTCAGTTCTCCTGTTGTAATAATTGAACGGGCGACACGTATGTGATTTAGTTTACAAAGTTGTGCTTTGCTTTTCTGTTCTTTCGATGGAAACTAGTTTCTGTGCCGTACAGTGCTAGAGAACACTTTTCGGTTTTCCTGTATTCCTAATTGAGCAAGTGACACACATGTGATTCAGTTTACAAAGTAGTGCTTTTCATTTACGTTCTTTCGTTGGAAACTTGTTCCTGTTAGGAACAAGTTAGGGTTAGGGTTAGGGTTAGGGTTAGGGTTAGGTGAGGGCTGGGTAAGGGATAGGGTTAGCGTTAGGGTTAGGGTTAGGGTTAGGGTTAGGGTTAGGGATAGGGGTTAGGGTTAGGGTTAGGGTTAGGGCCTTAGGGTTAGGGTTAGGGATAGGGTTATATCACTTTTCAGTTTTCCTGTTATAATAATTGAACAGGCGACACGTATGTGAATTAGTTTACAAAGATGTGCTTTGCGTTTCTGTTCTTTCGATGGAAACATGTTCCTGTGTTGTACAGTGTGTTATATCACTTTTCAGTTTTCCTCATTTAATAATTGAACAGGCGACACGTATGTCATTTAGTTTACAAAGTTGTGCTTTCCGTTTCTGTTCTTTCTTTGGAAACTTGTTTCTGTGCCATACAGTGTGAGATAACACTTTTCGGTTTCCCTGTATTCCTAATTGAGCGAGCGACACACATGTGATTTAGTTTACAAAGTAGTGCTTTGGGTTTCTGTTCTTCTTGGAAACTTGTTTCTGTGCTGTACAGTGTGATATATCACTTTTCAGTTCTCATGTTGTAATAATTGAACGGGCGACACGTATGTGATTTAGTTTACAAACTTGTGCTTTGCGTTTTTGTTCTTTTTTTGGAAACTTGTTTCTGTGCCGTACAGTGCGAGATAACACTATTCAGTTTTCCTGTATTCCTAATTGAGCAAGCGACACACAGGTGATTCTGTTTAAAAGTAGTGCTTTGCTTTTCTGTTCTTTTGTTGGAAACTTGTTCTTGTGCTGTACAGTGAGATATATTACTTTTCAGTTTTCCTGTAATCCTAATGGAGCGAGCGACACACATGTGATTTAGTTTACAAATTAGTGATTTTCTTTTTTGTTCTTTCATTTGAAACTTGTTCCTGTGCTGTACAATGTGATATGTCACTTTTCAGTTTTCCTATTAGAATAATTGAACAGGCGACACGTATGTGAATTAGTTTACAAAGATGTGCTTTGCGTTTCTGTTCTTTCGATGGAAACATGTTCCTGTGCTGTACAGTGTGTTATATCACTTTTCAGTTTTCCTCATTTAATAATTGAACAGGCGACACGTATGTGAATTAGTTTACAAAGTTGTGCTTTCCGTTTCTGTTCTTTCTTTGGAAACTTATTTCTGTGCCATGCAGTGTGAGATAACACTTTTCGGTTTCCTTGTATTCCTAATTGAGGGAGCGACACACATGTGATTTAGTTTACAAAGTAGTGCTTTGGGTTTCTGTTCTTCTTGGAAACTTGTTTCTGTGCTGTACAGTGTGATATATCACTTTTCAGTTTTCCTGTTGTAATAATTGAACGGGCGACACGTATGTGATTTAGTTTACAAAGTTGTGCTTTGCTTTTCTGTTCTTTCGATGGAAACTAGTTTCTGTGCCGTACAGTGCGAGATAACACTTTTCGGTTTTCCTGTATTCCTAATTGAGCGAGTGACACACATGTGATTCAGTTTACAAAGTAGTGCTTTTCATTTACGTTCTTTCGTTGGAAACTTGTTCCTGTTAGGAACAAGTTAGGGTTAGGGTTAGAGTTAGGGTTAGGGTTAGGGTTAGGGTTAGGTGAGGGCTGGGTAAGGGATAGGGTTAGCGTTAGGGTTAGGGTTAGGGTTAGGGTTAGGGTTAGGTTTAGGGTTAGGGTTAGGGTTAGGGTTAGGGTTAGGGGTTAGGGTTAGGGTTAGAGTTAGGGCCTTAGGGTTAGGGTTAGGGTTAGGGTTATATCACTTTTCAGTTTTCTTGTTATAATAATTGAACAGGCGACACATATGTGAATTAGTTTACAAAGTTGTGCTTTGAGTTTCTGTCCTTTCAATGGAAACTTGTTTCTGTGCCGTACAGTGCGAGATAACACTTTTCAGTTTTCCTGTATTCCTAATTGAGCGAGCGAAACACAGGTGATTCTGTTTAAAAGTAGTGCTTTGCTTTTCTGTTCTTTCGTTGGAAACTTG
The DNA here is from genome assembly GCF_030254825.1 of Meriones unguiculatus. Lineage (NCBI taxonomy): Eukaryota > Metazoa > Chordata > Mammalia > Rodentia > Muridae > Meriones > Meriones unguiculatus. The sequence goes on from NC_083351.1 coordinate 87,931,070, forward strand.
TTCTTGTGCTGTACAGTGAGATATATTACTTTTCAGTTTTCCGTTAATCCTAATGGAGCGAGCGACACACATGTGATTTAGTTTACAAATTAGTGATTTTTTTTGTTCTTTCATTTGAAACTTGTTCCTGTGCTGTACAATGTGATATATCACTTTTCAGTTTTCCTGTTAGAATAATTGAACAGGCGACATGTATGTGAATTATTTTACAAAGATGTGCTTTGCGTTTCTGTTCTTTCGATGGAAACATGTTCCTGTGCTGTACAGTGTGTTATATCACTTTTCAGTATTCCTCTGATAATAATTGAACAGGCGACACGTATGTGAATTAGTTTACAAAGTTGTGCTTTCCGTTTCTGTTCTTTCTTTGGAAACTTGTTTCTGTGCCATGCAGTGTGAGATAACACTTTTCGGTTTCCTTGTATTCCTAATTGAGGGAGCGACACACATGTGATTTAGTTTAAAAAGTAGTGCTTTGGGTTTCTGTTCTTCTTGGAAACTTGTTTCTGTGCTGTACAGTGTGATATATCACTTTTCAGTTTTCCTGTTGTAATAATTGAACGGGCGACACGTATGTGATTTAGTTTACAAAGTTGTGCTTTGCTTTTCTGTTCTTTTGATGGAAACTAGTTTCTGTGCCGTACAGTGCGAGAGAACACTTTTCGGTTTTCCTGTATTCCTAATTGAGCGATTGACACACATGTGATTCAGTTTACAAAGTAGTGCTTTTCATTTACGTTCTTTCGTTGGAAACTTGTTCCTGTTAGGAACAAGTTAGAGTTAGGGTTAGGGTTAGGGTTAGGGTTAGGGTTAGGTGTTAGGGTTAGGGTTAGGGTTAGGGTTAGGGTTAGGGTTAGGGTTAGGGTTAGGGGTTAGGGTTAGGGTTAGGGTTAGGGCCTTAGGGTTAGGGTTAGGTTTAGGGTTATATCACTTTTCAGTTTTCCTGTTATAATAATTGAACAGGCGACACATATGTGAATTAGTTTACAAAGTTGTGCTTTGCGGT
>NC_083351.1:87944575-88002075 GCF_030254825.1 Meriones unguiculatus
TTCCTGTTATAATAATTGAACAGGCGACACATATGTGAATTAGTTTACAAAGTTGTGCTTTCCGTTTCTGTTCTTTCTTTGGAAACTTGTTTCTGTGCCATACAGTGTGAGATAACACTTTTCGGTTTCCCTGTATTCCTAATTGAGCGAGCGACACACATGTGATTTAGTTTACAAAGTAGTGCTTTGGGTTTCTGTTCTTCTTGGAAACTTGTTTCTGTGCTGTACAGTGTGATATATCACTTTTCAGTTCTCATGTTGTAATAATTGAACGGGCGACACGTATGTGATTTAGTTTACAAAGTTGTGCTTTGCTTTTCTGTTCTTTTGATGGAAACTAGTTTCTGTGCTGTACAGTGCGAGATAACACTTTTCGGTTTTCCTGTATTCCTAATTGAGCGAGTGACACACATGTCATTCAGTTTACAAAGTAGTGCTTTTCATTTACGTTCTTTCGTTGGAAACTTGTTCCTGTTAGGAACAAGTTAGGGTTAGGGTTAGGGTTAGGGTTAGGTGAGGGCTGGGTAAGGGATAGGGTTAGCGTTAGGGTTAGGGTTAGGGTTAGGGTTAGGGTTAGGGTTAGGGGTTAGGGTTAGGGTTAGTGTTAGGGTTAGGGTTAGGGGTTAGGGTTAGGGTTAGGGTTAGGGCCTTAGGGTTAGGGTTAGGGTTAGGGTTATATCACTTTTCAGTTTTCCTGTTATAATAATTGAACAGGCGACACATATGTGAATTAGTTTACAAAGTTGTGCTTTGCGGTTCTGTTCTTTCGATGGAAACATGTTCCTGTGATGTACAGTGTGTTATATCACTTTTCAGTTTTCCTGTTATAATAATTGAACAGGCGACACGTATGTGAATTAGTTTACAAAGTTGTGCTTTCCGTTTCTGTTCTTTCTTTGGAAACTTGTTTCTGTGCCATGCAGTGTGAGATAACACTTTTCGGTTTCCCTGTATTCCTAATTGAGGGAGCAACACACATGTGATTTAGTTTACAAAGTAGTGCTTTGGGTTTCTGTTCTTCTTGGAAACTTGTTTCTGTGCTGTACAGTGTGATATATCACTTTTCAGTTTTCCTGTTGTAATAATTGAACGGGCGACACGTATGTGATTTAGTTTACAAAGTTGTGCTTTGCTTTTCTGTTCTTTCGATGGAAACAAGTTTCTGTGCCGTACAGTGCGAGATAACACTTTTCGGTTTTCCTGTATTCCTAGTTGAGCGAGTGATACACATGTGATTCAGTTTACAAAGTAGTGCTTTTCATTTACGTTCTTTCGTTGGAAACTTGTTCCTGTTAGGAACAAGTTAGGGTTAGGGTTAGGGTTAGGGTTAGGGTTAGGTTAGGACTGGGTAAGGGATAGGGTTAGCGTTAGGGAAAGGGTTAGGGTTAGGGTTAGGGTTAGGGTTAGGGGTTTGGGTTAGGGTTAGGGTTATATCACTTTTCAGTTTTCCTGTTATAATAATTGAACAGGCGACACGTATGTGAATTAGTTTACAAAGTTGTGCTTTGCGGTTCTGTTCTTTCGATGGAAACATGTTCCTGTGCTGTACAGTGTGTTATATCACTTTTCAGTTTTCCTCTGATAATAATTGAACAGGCGACACGGATGTCATTTAGTTTACAAAGTTGTGCTTTCCGTTTCTGTTCTTTCTTTGGAAACTTGTTTCTGTGCCATGCAGTGTGAGATAACACTTTTCGGTTTCCCTTTATTCCTAATTGAGCGAGCGACACACATGTGATTTAGTTTACAAAGTAGTGCTTTGGGTTTCTGTTCTTCTTGGAAACTTGTTTCTGTGCTGTACAGTGTGATATATCACTTTTCAGTTCTCCTGTTGTAATAATTGAACGGGCGACACACATGTGATTCAGTTTACAAAGTAGTGCTTTTCATTTACGTTCATTCGTTGGAAACTTGTTCCTGTTAGGAACAAGTTGGGTTAGGGTTAGGGTTAGGGTTAGGTTAGGGCTGGGTAAGGGATAGGGTTAGCGTTAGGGTTAGGGTTAGGGTTAGGGTTAGGGTTAGGGTTAGGGTTAGGGTTAGGGGTTAGGGTTAGGGTTAGGGTTAGGGCCTTAGGGTTAGAGTTAGGGTTAGGGTTATATCACTTTTCAGTTTTCCTGTTATAATAATTGAACAGGCGACACATATGTGAATTAGTTTACAAAGTTGTGCTTTCCGTTTCTGTTCTTTCTTTGGAAACTTGTTTCTGTGCCATACAGTGTGAGATAACACTTTTCGGTTTCCCTGTATTCCTAATTGAGCGAGCGACACACATGTGATTTAGTTTACAAAGTAGTGCTTTGGGTTTCTGTTCTTCTTGGAAACTTGTTTCTGTGCTGTACAGTGTGATATATCACTTTTCAGTTTTCCTGTTGTAATAATTGAACGGGCGACACGTATGTGATTTAGTTTACAAAGTTGTGCTTTGCTTTTCTGTTCTTTCGATGGAAACTAGTTTCTGTGCCGTACAGTGCGAGATAACACTTTTCGGTTTTCAGGTATTCCTAATTGAGCGAGTGATACACATGTGATTCAGTTTACAAAGTAGTGCTTTTCATTTACGTTCTTTCGTTGGAAACTTGTTCCTGTTAGGAACAAGTTAGGGTTAGGGTTAGGGTTAGGGTTAGGGTTAGGGTTAGGGTTAGGGTTAGGTTTAGGTGAGGGCTGGGTAAGGGATAGGGTTAGCGTTAGGGTTAGGGTTAGGGTTAGGGTTAGGGTTAGGGTTAGGGTTAGGTTTAGGGTTAGGGTTAGGGTTAGGGTTAGGGTTAGGGGTTAGGGTTAGGGTTAGGGTTAGGGCCTTAGGGTTAGGGTTAGTGTTAGGGTTATATCACTTTTCAGTTTTCCTGTTATAATAATTGAACCGGCGACACATATGTGAATTAGTTTACAAAGTTGTGCTTTCCGTTTCTGTTCTTTCTTTGGAAACTTGTTTCTGTGCCATACAGTGTGAGATAACACTTTTCGGTTTCCCTGTATTCCTAATTGAGCGAGCGACACACATGTGATTTAGTTTACTAAGTAGTGCTTTGGGTTTCTGTTCTTCTTGGAAACTTGTTTCTGTGCTGTACAGTGTGATATATCACTTTTCAGTTCTCCTGTTGTAATAATTGAACGGGCGACACGTATGTGATTTAGTTTACAAAGTTGTGCTTTGCTTTTCTGTTCTTTTGATGGAAACTAGTTTCTGTGACGTACAGTGCGAGATAACACTTTTCGGTTTTCCTGTATTCCTAATTGAGCGAGTGACACACATGTGATTCAGTTTACAAAGTAGTGCTTTTCATTTACGTTCTTTTGTTGGAAACTTGTTCCTGTTAAGAACAAGTTAGGGTTAGGGTTAGGGTTAGGGTTACGGTTAGGGTTAGGGTTAGGGTTAGGGTTAGGTTAGGACTGGGTAAGGGATAGGGTTAGCGTTAGGGAAAGGGTTAGGGTTAGGGTTAGGGTTAGGGTTAGGGGTTTGGGTTAGGGTTAGGGTTATATCACTTTTCAGTTTTCCTGTTATAATAATTGAACAGGCGACACGTATGTGAATTAGTTTACAAAGTTGTGCTTTCCGTTTCTGTTCTTTCTTTGGAAACTTGTTTCTGTGCCATGCAGTGTGAGATAACACTTTTCGGTTTCCCTGTATTCCTAATTGAGGGAGCAACACACATGTGATTTAGTTTACAAAGTAGTGCTTTGGGTTTCTGTTCTTCTTGGAAACTTGTTTCTGTGCTGTACAGTGTGATATATCACTTTTCAGTTTTCCTGTTGTAATAATTGAACGGGCGACACGTATGTGATTTAGTTTACAAAGTTGTGCTTTGCTTTTCTGTTCTTTCGATGGAAACTAGTTTCTGTGCCGTACAGTGCGAGATAACACTTTTCGGTTTTCCTGTATTCCTAATTGAGCGAGTGATACACATGTGATTCAGTTTACAAAGTAGTGCTTTTCATTTACGTTCTTTCGTTGGAAACTTGTTCCTGTTAGGAACAAGTTAGGGTTAGGGTTAGGGTTAGGGTTAGGGTTAGGTTAGGACTGGGTAAGGGATAGGGTTAGCGTTAGGGAAAGGGTTAGGGTTAGGGTTAGGGTTAGGGGTTTGGGTTAGGGTTAGGGTTATATCACTTTTCAGTTTTCCTGTTATAATAATTGAACAGGCGACACGTATGTGAATTAGTTTACAAAGTTGTGCTTTGCGGTTCTGTTCTTTCGATGGAAACATGTTCCTGTGCTGTACAGTGTGTTATATCACTTTTCAGTTTTCCTCTGATAATAATTGAACAGGCGACACGGATGTCATTTAGTTTACAAAGTTGTGCTTTCCGTTTCTGTTCTTTCTTTGGAAACTTGTTTCTGTGCCATGCAGTGTGAGATAACACTTTTCGGTTTCCCTTTATTCCTAATTGAGCGAGCGACACACATGTGATTTAGTTTACAAAGTAGTGCTTTGGGTTTCTGTTCTTCTTGGAAACTTGTTTCTGTGCTGTACAGTGTGATATATCACTTTTCAGTTCTCCTGTTGTAATAATTGAACGGGCGACACACATGTGATTCAGTTTACAAAGTAGTGCTTTTCATTTACGTTCATTCGTTGGAAACTTGTTCCTGTTAGGAACAAGTTGGGTTAGGGTTAGGGTTAGGGTTAGGTTAGGGCTGGGTAAGGGATAGGGTTAGCGTTAGGGTTAGGGTTAGGGTTAGGGTTAGGGGTTAGGGTTAGGGTTAGGGTTAGGGCCTTAGGGTTAGGGTTAGGGTTAGGGTTATATCACTTTTCAGTTTTCCTGTTATAATAATTGAACAGGCGACACATATGTGAATTAGTTTACAAAGTTGTGCTTTCCGTTTCTGTTCTTTCTTTGGAAACTTGTTTCTGTGCCATACAGTGTGAGATAACACTTTTCGGTTTCCCTGTATTCCTAATTGAGCGAGCGACACACATGTGATTTAGTTTACAAAGTAGTGCTTTGGGTTTCTGTTCTTCTTGGAAACTTGTTTCTGTGCTGTACAGTGTGATATATCACTTTTCAGTTTTCCTGTTGTAATAATTGAACGGGCGACACGTATGTGATTTAGTTTACAAAGTTGTGCTTTGCTTTTCTGTTCTTTCGATGGAAACTAGTTTCTGTGCCGTACAGTGCGAGATAACACTTTTCGGTTTTCAGGTATTCCTAATTGAGCGAGTGATACACATGTGATTCAGTTTACAAAGTAGTGCTTTTCATTTACGTTCTTTCGTTGGAAACTTGTTCCTGTTAGGAACAAGTTAGGGTTAGGGTTAGGGTTAGGGTTAGGGTTAGGGTTAGGGTTAGGGTTAGGTTTAGGTGAGGGCTGGGTAAGGGATAGGGTTAGCGTTAGGGTTAGGGTTAGGGTTAGGGTTAGGGTTAGGGTTAGGGTTAGGTTTAGGGTTAGGGTTAGGGTTAGGGTTAGGGTTAGGGGTTAGGGTTAGGGTTAGGGTTAGGGCCTTAGGGTTAGGGTTAGTGTTAGGGTTATATCACTTTTCAGTTTTCCTGTTATAATAATTGAACCGGCGACACATATGTGAATTAGTTTACAAAGTTGTGCTTTCCGTTTCTGTTCTTTCTTTGGAAACTTGTTTCTGTGCCATACAGTGTGAGATAACACTTTTCGGTTTCCCTGTATTCCTAATTGAGCGAGCGACACACATGTGATTTAGTTTACTAAGTAGTGCTTTGGGTTTCTGTTCTTCTTGGAAACTTGTTTCTGTGCTGTACAGTGTGATATATCACTTTTCAGTTCTCCTGTTGTAATAATTGAACGGGCGACACGTATGTGATTTAGTTTACAAAGTTGTGCTTTGCTTTTCTGTTCTTTTGATGGAAACTAGTTTCTGTGACATACAGTGCGAGATAACACTTTTCGGTTTTCCTGTATTCCTAATTGAGCGAGTGACACACATGTGATTCAGTTTACAAAGTAGTGCTTTTCATTTACGTTCTTTTGTTGGAAACTTGTTCCTGTTAAGAACAAGTTAGGGTTAGGGTTAGGGTTAGGGTTACGGTTAGGGTTAGGGTTAGGGTTAGGGTTAGGTTAGGACTGGGTAAGGGATAGGGTTAGCGTTAGGGAAAGGGTTAGGGTTAGGGTTAGGGTTAGGGTTAGGGGTTTGGGTTAGGGTTAGGGTTATATCACTTTTCAGTTTTCCTGTTATAATAATTGAACAGGCGACACGTATGTGAATTAGTTTACAAAGTTGTGCTTTCCGTTTCTGTTCTTTCTTTGGAAACTTGTTTCTGTGCCATGCAGTGTGAGATAACACTTTTCGGTTTCCCTGTATTCCTAATTGAGGGAGCAACACACATGTGATTTAGTTTACAAAGTAGTGCTTTGGGTTTCTGTTCTTCTTGGAAACTTGTTTCTGTGCTGTACAGTGTGATATATCACTTTTCAGTTTTCCTGTTGTAATAATTGAACGGGCGACACGTATGTGATTTAGTTTACAAAGTTGTGCTTTGCTTTTCTGTTCTTTCGATGGAAACTAGTTTCTGTGCCGTACAGTGCGAGATAACACTTTTCGGTTTTCCTGTATTCCTAATTGAGCGAGTGATACACATGTGATTCAGTTTACAAAGTAGTGCTTTTCATTTACGTTCTTTCGTTGGAAACTTGTTCCTGTTAGGAACAAGTTAGGGTTAGGGTTAGGGTTAGGGTTAGGGTTAGGGTTAGGTTAGGACTGGGTAAGGGATAGGGTTAGCGTTAGGGAAAGGGTTAGGGTTAGGGTTAGGGTTAGGGGTTTGGGTTAGGGTTAGGGTTATATCACTTTTCAGTTTTCCTGTTATAATAATTGAACAGGCGACACGTATGTGAATTAGTTTACAAAGTTGTGCTTTGCGGTTCTGTTCTTTCGATGGAAACATGTTCCTGTGCTGTACAGTGTGTTATATCACTTTTCAGTTTTCCTCTGATAATAATTGAACAGGCGACACGGATGTCATTTAGTTTACAAAGTTGTGCTTTCCGTTTCTGTTCTTTCTTTGGAAACTTGTTTCTGTGCCATGCAGTGTGAGATAACACTTTTCGGTTTCCCTTTATTCCTAATTGAGCGAGCGACACACATGTGATTTAGTTTACAAAGTAGTGCTTTGGGTTTCTGTTCTTCTTGGAAACTTGTTTCTGTGCTGTACAGTGTGATATATCACTTTTCAGTTCTCCTGTTGTAATAATTGAACGGGCGACACACATGTGATTCAGTTTACAAAGTAGTGCTTTTCATTTACGTTCATTCGTTGGAAACTTGTTCCTGTTAGGAACAAGTTGGGTTAGGGTTAGGGTTAGGGTTAGGTTAGGGCTGGGTAAGGGATAGGGTTAGCGTTAGGGTTAGGGTTAGGGTTAGGGTTAGGGGTTAGGGTTAGGGTTAGGGTTAGGGCCTTAGGGTTAGGGTTAGGGTTAGGGTTATATCACTTTTCAGTTTTCCTGTTATAATAATTGAACAGGCGACACATATGTGAATTAGTTTACAAAGTTGTGCTTTCCGTTTCTGTTCTTTCTTTGGAAACTTGTTTCTGTGCCATACAGTGTGAGATAACACTTTTCGGTTTCCCTGTATTCCTAATTGAGCGAGCGACACACATGTGATTTAGTTTACAAAGTAGTGCTTTGGGTTTCTGTTCTTCTTGGAAACTTGTTTCTGTGCTGTACAGTGTGATATATCACTTTTCAGTTTTCCTGTTGTAATAATTGAACGGGCGACACGTATGTGATTTAGTTTACAAAGTTGTGCTTTGCTTTTCTGTTCTTTCGATGGAAACTAGTTTCTGTGCCGTACAGTGCGAGATAACACTTTTCGGTTTTCAGGTATTCCTAATTGAGCGAGTGATACACATGTGATTCAGTTTACAAAGTAGTGCTTTTCATTTACGTTCTTTCGTTGGAAACTTGTTCCTGTTAGGAACAAGTTAGGGTTAGGGTTAGGGTTAGGGTTAGGGTTAGGGTTAGGGTTAGGGTTAGGTTTAGGTGAGGGCTGGGTAAGGGATAGGGTTAGCGTTAGGGTTAGGGTTAGGGTTAGGGTTAGGGTTAGGGTTAGGGTTAGGTTTAGGGTTAGGGTTAGGGTTAGGGTTAGGGTTAGGGGTTAGGGTTAGGGTTAGGGTTAGGGCCTTAGGGTTAGGGTTAGTGTTAGGGTTATATCACTTTTCAGTTTTCCTGTTATAATAATTGAACCGGCGACACATATGTGAATTAGTTTACAAAGTTGTGCTTTCCGTTTCTGTTCTTTCTTTGGAAACTTGTTTCTGTGCCATACAGTGTGAGATAACACTTTTCGGTTTCCCTGTATTCCTAATTGAGCGAGCGACACACATGTGATTTAGTTTACTAAGTAGTGCTTTGGGTTTCTGTTCTTCTTGGAAACTTGTTTCTGTGCTGTACAGTGTGATATATCACTTTTCAGTTCTCCTGTTGTAATAATTGAACGGGCGACACGTATGTGATTTAGTTTACAAAGTTGTGCTTTGCTTTTCTGTTCTTTTGATGGAAACTAGTTTCTGTGACGTACAGTGCGAGATAACACTTTTCGGTTTTCCTGTATTCCTAATTGAGCGAGTGACACACATGTGATTCAGTTTACAAAGTAGTGCTTTTCATTTACGTTCTTTTGTTGGAAACTTGTTCCTGTTAAGAACAAGTTAGGGTTAGGGTTAGGGTTAGGGTTACGGTTAGGGTTAGGGTTAGGGTTAGGGTTAGGTTAGGACTGGGTAAGGGATAGGGTTAGCGTTAGGGAAAGGGTTAGGGTTAGGGTTAGGGTTAGGGTTAGGGGTTTGGGTTAGGGTTAGGGTTATATCACTTTTCAGTTTTCCTGTTATAATAATTGAACAGGCGACACGTATGTGAATTAGTTTACAAAGTTGTGCTTTCCGTTTCTGTTCTTTCTTTGGAAACTTGTTTCTGTGCCATGCAGTGTGAGATAACACTTTTCGGTTTCCCTGTATTCCTAATTGAGGGAGCAACACACATGTGATTTAGTTTACAAAGTAGTGCTTTGGGTTTCTGTTCTTCTTGGAAACTTGTTTCTGTGCTGTACAGTGTGATATATCACTTTTCAGTTTTCCTGTTGTAATAATTGAACGGGCGACACGTATGTGATTTAGTTTACAAAGTTGTGCTTTGCTTTTCTGTTCTTTCGATGGAAACTAGTTTCTGTGCCGTACAGTGCGAGATAACACTTTTCGGTTTTCCTGTATTCCTAATTGAGCGAGTGATACACATGTGATTCAGTTTACAAAGTAGTGCTTTTCATTTACGTTCTTTCGTTGGAAACTTGTTCCTGTTAGGAACAAGTTAGGGTTAGGGTTAGGGTTAGGGTTAGGGTTAGGGTTAGGTTAGGACTGGGTAAGGGATAGGGTTAGCGTTAGGGAAAGGGTTAGGGTTAGGGTTAGGGTTAGGGGTTTGGGTTAGGGTTAGGGTTATATCACTTTTCAGTTTTCCTGTTATAATAATTGAACAGGCGACACGTATGTGAATTAGTTTACAAAGTTGTGCTTTGCGGTTCTGTTCTTTCGATGGAAACATGTTCCTGTGCTGTACAGTGTGTTATATCACTTTTCAGTTTTCCTCTGATAATAATTGAACAGGCGACACGGATGTCATTTAGTTTACAAAGTTGTGCTTTCCGTTTCTGTTCTTTCTTTGGAAACTTGTTTCTGTGCCATGCAGTGTGAGATAACACTTTTCGGTTTCCCTTTATTCCTAATTGAGCGAGCGACACACATGTGATTTAGTTTACAAAGTAGTGCTTTGGGTTTCTGTTCTTCTTGGAAACTTGTTTCTGTGCTGTACAGTGTGATATATCACTTTTCAGTTCTCCTGTTGTAATAATTGAACGGGCGACACACATGTGATTCAGTTTACAAAGTAGTGCTTTTCATTTACGTTCATTCGTTGGAAACTTGTTCCTGTTAGGAACAAGTTGGGTTAGGGTTAGGGTTAGGGTTAGGTTAGGGCTGGGTAAGGGATAGGGTTAGCGTTAGGGTTAGGGTTAGGGTTAGGGTTAGGGGTTAGGGTTAGGGTTAGGGTTAGGGCCTTAGGGTTAGGGTTAGGGTTAGGGTTATATCACTTTTCAGTTTTCCTGTTATAATAATTGAACAGGCGACACATATGTGAATTAGTTTACAAAGTTGTGCTTTCCGTTTCTGTTCTTTCTTTGGAAACTTGTTTCTGTGCCATACAGTGTGAGATAACACTTTTCGGTTTCCCTGTATTCCTAATTGAGCGAGCGACACACATGTGATTTAGTTTACAAAGTAGTGCTTTGGGTTTCTGTTCTTCTTGGAAACTTGTTTCTGTGCTGTACAGTGTGATATATCACTTTTCAGTTTTCCTGTTGTAATAATTGAACGGGCGACACGTATGTGATTTAGTTTACAAAGTTGTGCTTTGCTTTTCTGTTCTTTCGATGGAAACTAGTTTCTGTGCCGTACAGTGCGAGATAACACTTTTCGGTTTTCAGGTATTCCTAATTGAGCGAGTGATACACATGTGATTCAGTTTACAAAGTAGTGCTTTTCATTTACGTTCTTTCGTTGGAAACTTGTTCCTGTTAGGAACAAGTTAGGGTTAGGGTTAGGGTTAGGGTTAGGGTTAGGGTTAGGGTTAGGGTTAGGTTTAGGTGAGGGCTGGGTAAGGGATAGGGTTAGCGTTAGGGTTAGGGTTAGGGTTAGGGTTAGGGTTAGGGTTAGGTTTAGGGTTAGGGTTAGGGTTAGGGTTAGGGTTAGGGTTAGGGGTTAGGGTTAGGGTTAGGGTTAGGGCCTTAGGGTTAGGGTTAGTGTTAGGGTTATATCACTTTTCAGTTTTCCTGTTATAATAATTGAACCGGCGACACATATGTGAATTAGTTTACAAAGTTGTGCTTTCCGTTTCTGTTCTTTCTTTGGAAACTTGTTTCTGTGCCATACAGTGTGAGATAACACTTTTCGGTTTCCCTGTATTCCTAATTGAGCGAGCGACACACATGTGATTTAGTTTACTAAGTAGTGTTTTGGGTTTCTGTTCTTCTTGGAAACTTGTTTCTGTGCTGTACAGTGTGATATATCACTTTTCAGTTCTCCTGTTGTAATAATTGAACGGGCGACACGTATGTGATTTAGTTTACAAAGTTGTGCTTTGCTTTTCTGTTCTTTTGATGGAAACTAGTTTCTGTGACGTACAGTGCGAGATAACACTTTTCGGTTTTCCTGTATTCCTAATTGAGCGAGTGACACACATGTGATTCAGTTTACAAAGTAGTGCTTTTCATTTACGTTCTTTTGTTGGAAACTTGTTCCTGTTAAGAACAAGTTAGGGTTAGGGTTAGGGTTAGGGTTACGGTTAGGGTTAGGGTTAGGGTTAGGGTTAGGTTAGGACTGGGTAAGGGATAGGGTTAGCGTTAGGGAAAGGGTTAGGGTTAGGGTTAGGGTTAGGGTTAGGGGTTTGGGTTAGGGTTAGGGTTATATCACTTTTCAGTTTTCCTGTTATAATAATTGAACAGGCGACACGTATGTGAATTAGTTTACAAAGTTGTGCTTTCCGTTTCTGTTCTTTCTTTGGAAACTTGTTTCTGTGCCATGCAGTGTGAGATAACACTTTTCGGTTTCCCTGTATTCCTAATTGAGGGAGCAACACACATGTGATTTAGTTTACAAAGTAGTGCTTTGGGTTTCTGTTCTTCTTGGAAACTTGTTTCTGTGCTGTACAGTGTGATATATCACTTTTCAGTTTTCCTGTTGTAATAATTGAACGGGCGACACGTATGTGATTTAGTTTACAAAGTTGTGCTTTGCTTTTCTGTTCTTTCGATGGAAACTAGTTTCTGTGCCGTACAGTGCGAGATAACACTTTTCGGTTTTCCTGTATTCCTAATTGAGCGAGTGATACACATGTGATTCAGTTTACAAAGTAGTGCTTTTCATTTACGTTCTTTCGTTGGAAACTTGTTCCTGTTAGGAACAAGTTAGGGTTAGGGTTAGGGTTAGGGTTAGGGTTAGGTTAGGACTGGGTAAGGGATAGGGTTAGCGTTAGGGAAAGGGTTAGGGTTAGGGTTAGGGTTAGGGTTAGGGGTTTGGGTTAGGGTTAGGGTTATATCACTTTTCAGTTTTCCTGTTATAATAATTGAACAGGCGACACGTATGTGAATTAATTTACAAAGTTGTGCTTTGCGGTTCTGTTCTTTCGATGGAAACATGTTCCTGTGCTGTACAGTGTGTTATATCACTTTTCAGTTTTCCTCTGATAATAATTGAACAGGCGACACGGATGTCATTTAGTTTACAAAGTTGTGCTTTCCGTTTCTGTTCTTTCTTTGGAAACTTGTTTCTGTGCCATGCAGTGTGAGATAACACTTTTCGGTTTCCCTTTATTCCTAATTGAGCGAGCGACACACATGTGATTTAGTTTACAAAGTAGTGCTTTGGGTTTCTGTTCTTCTTGGAAACTTGTTTCTGTGCTGTACAGTGTGATATATCACTTTTCAGTTCTCCTGTTGTAATAATTGAACGGGCGACACACATGTGATTCAGTTTACAAAGTAGTGCTTTTCATTTACGTTCATTCGTTGGAAACTTGTTCCTTTTAGGAACAAGTTGGGTTAGGGTTAGGGTTAGGGTTAGGTTAGGGCTGGGTAAGGGATAGGGTTAGCGTTAGGGTTAGGGTTAGGGTTAGGGTTAGGGTTAGGGTTAGGGGTTAGGGTTAGGGTTAGGGCCTTAGGGTTAGGGTTAGGGTTAGGGTTATATCACTTTTCAGTTTTCCTGTTATAATAATTGAACAGGCGACACATATGTGAATTAGTTTACAAAGTTGTGCTTTCCGTTTCTGTTCTTTCTTTGGAAACTTGTTTCTGTGCCATACAGTGTGAGATAACACTTTTCGGTTTCCCTGTATTCCTAATTGAGCGAGCGACACACATGTGATTTAGTTTACAAAGTAGTGCTTTGGGTTTCTGTTCTTCTTGGAAACTTGTTTCTGTGCTGTACAGTGTGATATATCACTTTTCAGTTCTCATGTTGTAATAATTGAACGGGCGACACGTATGTGATTTAGTTTACAAAGTTGTGCTTTGCTTTTCTGTTGTTTTGATGGAAACTAGTTTCTGTGCTGTACAGTGCGAGATAACACTTTTCGGTTTTCCTGTATTCCTAATTGAGCGAGTGACACACATGTCATTCAGTTTACAAAGTAGTGCTTTTCATTTACGTTCTTTCGTTGGAAACTTGTTCCTGTTAGGAACAAGTTAGGGTTAGGGTTAGGGTTAGGGTTAGGTGAGGGCTGGGTAAGGGATAGGGTTAGCGTTAGGGTTAGGGTTAGGGTTAGGGTTAGGGTTAGGGGTTAGGGTTAGGGTTAGTGTTAGGGTTAGGGTTAGGGGTTAGGGTTAGGGTTAGGGTTAGGGCCTTAGGGTTAGGGTTAGGGTTAGGGTTATATCACTTTTCAGTTTTCCTGTTATAATAATTGAACAGGCGACACATATGTGAATTAGTTTACAAAGTTGTGCTTTGCGGTACTGTTCTTTCGATGGAAACATGTTCCTGTGATGTACAGTGTGTTATATCACTTTTCAGTTTTCCTGTTATAATAATTGAACAGGCGACACGTATGTGAATTAGTTTACAAAGTTGTGCTTTCCGTTTCTGTTCTTTCTTTGGAAACTTGTTTCTGTGCCATGCAGTGTGAGATAACACTTTTCGGTTTCCCTGTATTCCTAATTGAGGGAGCAACACACATGTGATTTAGTTTACAAAGTAGTGCTTTGGGTTTCTGTTCTTCTTGGAAACTTGTTTCTGTGCTGTACAGTGTGATATATCACTTTTCAGTTTTCCTGTTGTAATAATTGAACGGGCGACACGTATGTGATTTAGTTTACAAAGTTGTGCTTTGCTTTTCTGTTCTTTCGATGGAAACTAGTTTCTGTGCCGTACAGTGCGAGATAACACTTTTCGGTTTTCCTGTATTCCTAATTGAGCGAGTGATACACATGTGATTCAGTTTACAAAGTAGTGCTTTTCATTTACGTTCTTTCGTTGGAAACTTGTTCCTGTTAGGAACAAGTTAGGGTTAGGGTTAGGGTTAGGGTTAGGGTTAGGGTTAATGTTAGGGTTAGGTGAGGGCTGGGTAAGGGATAGGGTTAGCGTTAGGGTTAGGGTTAGGGTTAGGGTTAGGGTTAGGTTTAGGGTTAGGGTTAGGGTTAGGGTTAGGGTTAGGGTTAGGGGTTAGGGTTAGGGTTAGGGTTAGGGCCTTAGGGTTAGGGTTAGTGTTAGGGTTATATCACTTTTCAGTTTTCCTGTTATAATAATTGAACCGGCGACACATATGTGAATTAGTTTACAAAGTTGTGATTTCCGTTTCTGTTCTTTCTTTGGAAACTTGTTTCTGTGCCATACAGTGTGAGATAACACTTTTCGGTTTCCCTGTATTCCTAATTGAGCGAGCGACACACATGTGATTTAGTTTACAAAGTAGTGCTTTGGGTTTCTGTTCTTCTTGGAAACTTGTTTCTGTGCTGTACAGTGTGATATATCACTTTTCAGTTTTCCTGTTGTAATAATTGAACGGGCAACACGTATGTGATTTAGTTTACAAAGTTGTGCTTTGCTTTTCTGTTCTTTTGATGGAAACTAGTTTCTGTGCCGTACAGTGCGAGATAACACTTTTCGGTTTTCCTGTATTCCTAATTGAGCGAGCGACACACATGAGATTTAGTTTACAAAGTAGTGCTTTGGGTTTCTGTTCTTCTTGGAAACTTGTTTCTGTGCTGTACAGTGTGATATATCACTTTTCAGTTCTCCTGTTGTAATAATTGAACGGGCGACACGTATGTGATTTAGTTTACAAAGTTGTGCTTTGCTTTTCTGTTCTTTCGATGGAAACTAGTTTCTGTGCCGTACAGTGCGAGAGAACACTTTTCGGTTTTCCTGTATTCCTAATTGAGCGAGTGACACACATGTGATTCAGTTTACAAAGTAGTGCTTTTCATTTACCTTCTTTCGTTGGAAACTTGTTCCTGTTAGGAACAAGTTAGAGTTAGGGTTAGGGTTAGGGTTAGGGTTAGGGTTAGGGTTAGGGTTAGGGCCTTAGGGTTAGGGTTAGGGTTAGGGTTATATCACTTTTCAGTTTTCCTGTCATAATAATTGAACAGGCGACACATACGTGAATTAGTTTACAAAGTTGTGCTTTGCGTTTCTGTCCTTTCAATGGAAACTTGTTTCTGTGCTGTACAGTGCGAGATAACACTTTTCAGTTTTACTGTATTCCTAATTGAGCGAGCGACACACAGGTGATTCTGTTTAAAATAGTGCTTTGCTTTTCTGTTCTTTCGTTGGAAACTTGTTCTTGTGCTGTACAGTGAGATATATTACTTTTCAGTTTTCCGTTAATCCTAATGGAGCGAGCGACACACATGTGATTTAGTTTACAAATTCGTGATTTTTTTTTGTTCTTTCATTTGAAACTTGTTCCTGTGCTGTACAATGTGATATATCACTTTTCAGTTTTCCTGTTAGAATAATTGAACAGGCGACACGTATGTGAATTAGTTTACAAAGATGTGCTTTGCGTTTCTGTTCTTTCGATGGAAACATGTTCCTGTGCTGTACAGTGTGTTATATCACTTTTCTGTTTTCCTCTGATAATAATTGAACAGGCGACACGTATGTGAATTAGTTTACAAAGTTGTGCTTTCCGTTTCTGTTCTTTCTTTGGAAACTTGTTTCTGTGCCATGCAGTGTGAGATAACACTTTTCGGTTTCCTTGTATTCTTAATTGAGGGAGCGACACACATGTGATTTAGTTTACAAAGTAGTGGTTTGGGTTTCTGTTCTTCTTGGAAACTTGTTTCTGTGCTGTACAGTGTGATATATCACTTTTCAGTTTTCCTGTTGTAATAATTGAACGGGCGACACGTATGTGATTTAGTTTACAAAGTTGTGCTTTGCTTTTCTGTTCTTTTGATGGAAACTAGTTTCTGTGCCGTACAGTGCGAGAGAACACTTTTCGGTTTTCCTGTATTCCTAATTGAGCGAGTGACACACATGTGATTCAGTTTACAAAGTAGTGCTTTTCATTTACGTTCTTTCGTTGGAAACTTGTTCCTGTTAGGAACAAGTTAGAGTTAGGGTTAGGGTTAGTGTTAGGATTAGGGTTAGGGTTAGGGTTAGGTGAGGGCTGGGTAAGGGATAGGGTTAGCGTTAGGGTTAGGGTTAGGGTTAGGGTTAGGGTTAGGTTTAGGGTTAGGGTTAGGGTTAGGGTTTGGGTTAGGGTTAGGGGTTAGGGTTAGGGTTAGGGTTAGGGCCTTAGGGTTAGGGTTAGGGTTAGGGATATATCACTTTTCAGTTTTCCTGTTATAATAATTGAACAGGCGACACATATGTGAATTAGTTTACAAAGTTGTGCTTTCCGTTTCTGTTCTTTCTTTGGAAACTTGTTTCTGTGCCATACAGTGTGATATATCACTTTTCAGTTCTCATGTTGTAATAACTGAACGGGCGACACGTATGTGATTTAGTTTACAAAGTTGTGCTTTGATTTTCTGTTCTTTTGATGGAAACTAGTTTCTGTGCCGTACAGTGCGAGATAACACTTTTCGGTTTTCCTGTATTCCTAATTGAGCGAGTGACACACATGTGATTCAGTTTACAAAGTAGTGCTTTTCATTTACGTTCTTTCGTTGGAAACTTGTTCCTGTTAGGAACAAGTTAGGGTTAGGGTTAGGGGTAGGGTTAGGTTAGGGCTGGGTAAGGGATAGGGTTAGCGTTAGGGTTAGGGTTAGGGTTATATCACTTTTCAGTTTTCCTGTTATAATAATTGAACAGGCGACACGTATGTGAATTAGTTTACAAAGTTGTGCTTTGAGGTTCTGTTCTTTCGATGGAAACATGTTCCTGTGCTGTACAGTGTGTTATATCAGTTTTCAGTTTTCCTCTTCTGATAATTGAACAGGCGACACGTATGTCATTTAGTTTACAAAGTTGTGCTTTGCTTTTCTGTTCTTTCGATGGAAACTAGTTTCTGTGCCGTACAGTGCGAGATAACACTTTTCGGTTTTCCTGTATTCCTAATTCAGCGAGTGACACACATGTGATTCAGTTTACAAAGGAGTGCTTTTCATTTACGTTCTTTCGTTGGAAACTTGTTCCTGTTAGGAACAAGTTAGGGTTAGGGTTAGGGTTAGGGTTAGGGTTAGGTTAGGGCTGGGTAAGGGATAGGGTTAGCGTTAGGGTTAGGGTTAGGGTTAGGGTTAGTGTTAGGGGTTAGGGTTAGGGTTAGGGTTAGGGCCTTAGGGTTAGGGTTAGGGCTAGGGTTATATCACTTTTCAGTTTTCCTGTTATAATAATTGAACAGGCGACACATATTTGAATTAGTTTACAAAGTTGTGCTTTCCGTTTCTGTTCTTTCTTTGGAAACTTGTTTCTGTGCCATACAGTGTGAGATAACACTTTTCGGTTTCCCTGTATTCCTAATTGAGCGAGCGACACACATGTGATTTAGTTTACAAAGTAGTGCTTTGGGTTTCTGTTCTTGGAAACTTGTTTCTGTGCTGTACAGTGTGATATATCACTTTTCAGTTCTCATGTTGTAATAATTGAACGGGCGACACGTATGTGATTTAGTTTACAAACTTGTGCTTTGCGTTTCTGTTCTTTTTTTGGAAACTTGTTTCTGTGCCGTACAGTGCGAGATAACACTTCAGTTTTCCTGTATTCCTAATTGGGCAAGTGACACACAGGTGATTCTGTTTAAAAGTAGTGCTTTGCTTTTCTGTTCTTTCATTGGAAACTTGTTCTTGTGCTGTACAGTGAGATATATTACTTTTCAGTTTTCCTGTTATAATAATTGAACAGGCGACACATATGTGAATTAGTTTACAAATTAGTGATTTTCTTTTTTGTTCTTTCATTTGAAACTTGTTCTTGTGCTGTACAATGTGATATATCACTTTTCAGTTTTCCTGTTATAATAATTGAACAGGCGACACGTATGTGAATTAGTTTACAAAGTTGTGCTTTCCGTTTCTGTTCTTTCTTTGGAAACTTGTTTCTGTGCCATGCAGTGTGAGATAACACTTTTCGGTTTCCCTGTATTCCTAATTGAGGGAGCGACACACATGTGATTTAGTTTACAAAGTAGTGCTTTGGGTTTCTGTTCTTCTTGGAAACTTGTTTCTGTGCTGTACAGTGTGATATATCACTTTTCAGTTTTCCTGTTGTAATAATTGAACGGGCGACACGTATGTGATTTAGTTTACAAAGTTGTACTTTGCTTTTCTGTTCTTTCGATGGAAACTAGTTTCTGTGCCGTACAGTGCGAGATAACACTTTTCGGTTTTCCTGTATTCCTAATTGAGCGAGTGATACACATGTGATTCAGTTTACAAAGTAGTGCTTTTCATTTACGTTCTTTCGTTGGAAACTTGTTCCTGTTAGGAACAAGTTAGGGTTAGGGTTAGGGTTAGGGTTAGGGTTAGGGTTAGGGTTATGTGAGGGCTGGGTAAGGGATAGGGTTAGCATTAGGGTTAGGGTTAGGGTTAGGGTTAGGGTTAGGGTTAGGTTTAGGGTTAGGGTTAGGGTTAGGGTTAGGGTTAGGGGTTAGGGTTAGGGTTAGGGTTAGGGCCTTAGGGTTAAGGTTAGTGTTAGGGTTATATCACTTTTCAGTTTTCCTGTTATAATAATTGAACCGGCGACACATATGTGAATTAGTTTACAAAGTTGTGCTTTCCGTTTCTGTTCTTTCTTTGGAAACTTGTTTCTGTGCCATACAGTGTGAGATAACACTTTTCGGTTTCCCTGTATTCCTAATTGAGCGAGCGACACACATGTGATTCAGTTTACAAAGTAGTGCTTTTCATTTACGTTCTTTTGTTGGAAACTTGTTCCTGTTAAGAACAAGTTAGGGTTAGGGTTAGGGTTAGGCTTAGGGTTAGGGTTAGTGTTAGGGTTAGGGTTAGGTTAGGACTGGGTAAGGGATAGGGTTAGCGTTAGGGAAAGGGTTAGGGTTAGGGTTAGGGTTAGGGTTAGGGGTTTGGGTTAGGGTTAGGGTTATATCACTTTTCAGTTTTCCTGTTATAATAATTGAACAGGCGACACGTATGTGAATTAGTTTACAAAGTTGTGCTTTGCGGTTCTGTTCTTTCGATGGAAACATGTTCCTGTGCTGTACAGTGTGTTATATCACTTTTCAGTTTTCCTCTGATAATAATTGAACAGGCGACACGGATGTCATTTAGTTTACAAAGTTGTGCTTTCCGTTTCTGTTCTTTCTTTGGAAACTTGTTTCTGTGCCATGCAGTGTGAGATAACACTTTTCGGTTTCCCTCTATTCCTAATTGAGCGAGAGACACACATGTGATTTAGTTTACAAAGTAGTGCTTTGGGTTTCTGTTCTTCTTGGAAACTTGTTTCTGTGCTGTACAGTGTGATATATCACTTTTCAGTTCTCCTGTTGTAATAATTGAACGGGCGACACACATGTGATTCAGTTTACAAAGTAGTGCTTTTCATTTACGTTCATTCGTTGGAAACTTGTTCCTGTTAGGAACAAGTTGGGTTAGGGTTAGGGTTAGGGTTAGGTTAGGGCTGGGTAAGGGATAGGGTTAGCGTTAGGGTTAGGGTTAGGGTTAGGGTTAGGGTTAGGGTTAGGGGTTAGGGTTAGGGTTAGGGTTAGGGCCTTAGGGTTAGGGTTAGGGTTAGGGTTATATCACTTTTCAGTTTTCCTGTTATAATAATTGAACAGGCGACACATATGTGAATTAGTTTACAAAGTTGTGCTTTCCGTTTCTGTTCTTTCTTTGGAAACTTGTTTCTGTGCCATAGTGTGAGATAACACTTTTCGGTTTCCCTGTATTCCTAATTGAGCGAGCGACACACATGTGATTTAGTTTACAAAGTAGTGCTTTGGGTTTCTGTTCTTCTTGGAAACTTGTTTCTGTGCTGTACAGTGTGATATATCACTTTTCAGTTCTCATGTTGTAATAATTGAACGGGCGACACGTATGTGATTTAGTTTACAAAGTTGTGCTTTGCTTTTCTGTTCTTTTGATGGAAACTAGTTTCTGTGCTGTACAGTGCGAGATAACACTTTTCGGTTTTCCTGTATTCCTAATTGAGCGAGTGACACACATGTCATTCAGTTTACAAAGTAGTGCTTTTCATTTACGTTCTTTCGTTGGAAACTTGTTCCTGTTAGGAACAAGTTAGGGTTAGGGTTAGGGTTAGGATTAGGTGAGGGCTGGGTAAGGGATAGGGTTAGCGTTAGGGTTAGGGTTAGGGTTAGGGTTAGGGTTAAGGGTTAGGGTTAGGGTTAGTGTTAGGGTTAGGGTTAGGGTTAGGGGTTAGGGTTAGGGTTAGGGTTAGGGCCTTAGGGTTAGGGTTAGGGTTAGGGTTATATCACTTTTCAGTTTTCCTGTTATAATAATTGAACAGGCGACACATATGTGAATTAGTTTACAAAGTTGTGCTTTGCGGTACTGTTCTTTCGATGGAAACATGTTCCTGTGATGTACAGTGTGTTATATCACTTTTCAGTTTTCCTGTTATAATAATTGAACAGGCGACACGTATGTGAATTAGTTTACAAAGTTGTGCTTTCCGTTTCTGTTCTTTCTTTGGAAACTTGTTTCTGTGCCATGCAGTGTGAGATAACACTTTTCGGTTTCCCTGTATTCCTAATTGAGGGAGCGACACACATGTGATTTAGTTTACAAAGTAGTGCTTTGGGTTTCTGTTCTTCTTGGAAACTTGTTTCTGTGCTGTACAGTGTGATATATCACTTTTCAGTTTTCCTGTTGTAATAATTGAACGGGTGACACGTATGTGATTTAGTTTACAAAGTTGTGCTTTGCTTTTCTGTTCTTTCGATGGAAACTAGTTTCTGTGCCGTACAGTGCGAGATAACACTTTTCGGTTTTCCTGTATTCCTAATTGAGCGAGTGATACACATGTGATTCAGTTTACAAAGTAGTGCTTTTCATTTACGTTCTTTCGTTGGAAACTTGTTCCTGTTAGGAACAAGTTAGGGTTAGGGTTAGGGTTAGGGTTAGGGTTAGGGTTAGGGTTAGGTGAGGGCTGGGTAAGGGATAGGGTTAGCGTTAGGGTTAGGGTTAGGGTTAGGGTTAGGGTTAGGGTTAGGTTTAGGGTTAGTGTTAGGGTTAGGGTTAGGGTTAGGGTTAGGGGTTAGGGTTAGGGTTAGGGTTAGGGCCTTAGGGTTAGGGTTAGTGTTAGGGTTATATCACTTTTCAGTTTTCCTGTTATAATAATTGAACCGGCGACACATATGTGAATTAGTTTACAAAGTTGTGCTTTGCGGTACTGTTCTTTCGATGGAAACATGTTCCTGTGATGTACAGTGTGTTATATCACTTTTCAGTTTTCCTCTTCTAATAATTGAACAGGCGACACGTATGTCATTTAGTTTACAAAGTTGTGCTTTCCGTTTCTGTTCTTTCTTTGGAAACTTGTTTCTGTGCCATACAGTGTGAGATAACAATTTTCGGTTTCCCTGTATTACTAATTGAGCGAGCGACACACATGAGATTTAGTTTACAAAGTAGTGTTTTTGGTTTCTGTTCTTCTTGGAAACTTGTTTCTGTGCTGTACAGTGTGATATATCACTTTTCAGTTCTCCTGTTGTAATAATTGAACGGGCGACACGTATGTGATTTAGTTTACAAACTTGTGCTTTGCTTTTCTGTTCTTTCGATGGAAACTAGTTTCTGTGCCGTACAGTGCGAGATAACACTTTTCGGTTTTCCTGTATTCCTAATTGAGCGAGTGACACACATGTGATTCAGTTTACAAAGTAGTGCTTTTCATTTACGTTCTTTCATTGGAAACTTGTTCCTGTTAAGAACAAGTTAGGGTTAGGGTTAGGGTTAGGGTTAGGGTAAGGGTTAGGTTAGGGCTGGGTAAGGGATAGGGTTAGCGTTAGGGAAAGGGTTAGGGTTAGTGTTAGGGTTAGGGTTAGGGTTAGGGTTAGGGGTTTGGGTTAGGGTTAGGGTTATATCACTTTTCAGTTTTCCTGTTATAATAATTGTACAGGCAACACGTATGTGAATTAGTTTACAAAGTTGTGCTTTGCGGTTCTGTTCTTTCGATGGAAACATGTTCCTGTGCTGTACAGTGTGTTATATCACTTTTCAGTTTTCCTCTGATAATAATTGAACAGGCGACACGGATGTCATTTAGTTTACAAAGTTGTGCTTTCCGTTTCTGTTCTTTCTTTGGAAACTTGTTTCTGTGCCATGCAGTGTGACATAACACTTTTCGGTTTCCCTGTATTCCTAATTGAGCGAGCGACACACATGTGATTTAGTTTACAAAGTAGTGCTTTGGGTTTCTGTTCTTCTTGGAAACTTGTTTCTGTGCTGTACAGTGTGATATATCACTTTTCAGTTCTCCTGTTGTAATAATTGAACGGGCGACACACATGTGATTCAGTTTACAAAGTAGTGCTTTTCATTTACGTTCATTCGTTGGAAACTTGTTCCTGTTAGGAACAAGTTAGGGTTAGGGTTAGGGTTAGGGTTAGGTTAGGGCTGGGTAAGGGATAGGGTTAGCGTTAGGGTTAGGGTTAGGGTTAGGGTTAGGGTTAGGGTTAGGTGTTAGGGTTAGGTTTAGGGTTAGGGGTTAGAGTAAGAGTTAGGGTTAGGGCCTTAGGGTTAGGGTTAGGGTTAGGGTTATATCACTTTTCAGTTTTCCTGTTATAATAATTGAACAGGCGACACATATGTGAATTAGTTTACAAAGTTGTGCTTTCCGTTTCTGTTCTTTCTTTGGAAACTTGTTTCTGTGCCATACAGTGTGAGATAACACTTTTCGGTTTCCCTGTATTCCTAATTGAGCGAGCGACACACATGTGATTTAGTTTACAAAGTGGTGCTTTGGGTTTCTGTTCTTCTTGGAAACTTGTTTCTGTGCTGTACAGTGTGATATATCACTTTTCAGTTCTCATGTTGTAATAATTGAACGGGCGACACGTATGTGATTTAGTTTACAAAGTTGTGCTTTGCTTTTCTGTTCTTTTGATGGAAACTACTTTCTGTGCTGTACAGTGCGAGATAACACTTTTCGGTTTTCCTGTATTCCTAATTGAGCGAGTGACACACATGTGATTCAGTTTACAAAGTAGTGCTTTTCATTTACGTTCTTTCGTTGGAAACTTGTTCCTGTTAGGAACAAGTTAGGGTTAGGGTTAGGGTTAGGGTTAGGTGAGGGCTGGGTAAGGGATAGGGTTAGCGTTAGGGTTAGGGTTAGGGTTAGGGTTAGGGTTAGGGTTAGGGTTAGGGGTTAGGGTTAGGGTTAGTGTTAGGGTTAGGGTTAGGGTTAGGGTTAGGGTTTAGGGTTAGGGTTAGGGTTAGGGCCTTAGGGTTAGGGTTAGGGTTAGGGTTATATCACTTTTCAGTTTTCCTGTTATAATAATTGAACAGGCGACACATATGTGAATTAGTTTACAAAGTTGTGCTTTGCGGTTCTGTTCTTTCGATGGAAACATGTTCCTGTGCTGTACAGTGTGTTATATCACTTTTCAGTTTTCCTCTTCTAATAATTGAACAGGCGACACGTATGTCATTTAGTTTACAAAGTTGTGCTTTCCGTTTCTGTTCTTTCTTTGGAAACTTGTTTCTGTGCCATACAGTGTGAGATAACAATTTTCGGTTTCCCTGTATTCCTAATTGAGCGAGCGACACACGTGAGATTTAGTTTACAAAGTAGTGTTTTTGGTTTCTGTTCTTCTTGGAAATTTGTTTCTGTGCTGTACAGTGTGATATATCACTTTTCAGTTCTCCTGTTGTAATAATTGAACGGGCGACACGTATGTGATTTAGTTTACAAACTTGTGCTTTGCTTTTCTGTTCTTTCGATGGAAACTAGTTTCTGTGCCGTACAGTGCGAGATAACACTTTTCGGTTTTCCTGTATTTTTAATTGAGCGAGTGACACACATGTGATTCAGTTTACAAAGTAGTGCTTTTCATTTACGTTCTTTCGTATGAAACTTGTTCCTGTTAAGAACAAGTTAGGGTTAGGGTTAGGGTTAGGGTTAGGGTTAGGGTTAGGGTTAGGTTAGGGCTGGGTAAGGGATAGGGTTAGCGTTAGGGAAAGGGTTAGGGTTAGGGTTAGGGTTAGGGTTAGGGTTAGGGTTAGGGGTTTGGGTTACGGTTAGGGTTATATCACTTTTCAGTTTTCCTGGTATAATAATTGAACAGGCGACACGTATGTGAATTAGTTTACAAATTTGTGCTTTGCGGTTCTGTTCTTTCGATGGAAACATGTTCCTGTGCTGTACAGTGTGTTATATCACTTTTCAGTTTTCCTCTTCTAATAATTGAACAGGCGACACATATGTCATTTAGTTTACAAAGTTGTGCTTTCCGTTTCTGTTCTTTCTTTGGAAACTTGTTTCTGTGCCATACAGTGTGAGATAACACTTTTCGGTTTCCCTGTATTCCTAATTGAGCGAGCGACACACATGTGATTTAGTTTACAAAGTAGTGCTTTGGGTTTCTGTTCTTCTTGGAAACTTGTTTCTGTGCTGTACAGTGTGATATATCACTTTTCAGTTCTCATGTTGTAATAATTGAACGGGCGACACGTATGTGATTTAGTTTACAAAGTTGTGCTTTGCTTTTCTGTTCTTTTGATGGAAACTAGTTTCTGTGCTGTACAGTGCGAGATAACACTTTTCGGTTTTCCTGTATTCCTAATTGAGCGAGTGACACACATGTCATTCAGTTTACAAAGTAGTGCTTTTCATTTACGTTCTTTCGTTGGAAACTTGTTCCTGTTAGGAACAAGTTAGGGTTAGGGTTAGGGTTAGGGTTAGGTGAGGGCTGGGTAAGGGATAGGGTTAGCGTTAGGGTTAGGGTTAGGGTTAGGGTTAGGGTTAGGGGTTAGGGTTAGGGTTAGTGTTAGGGTTAGGGTTAGGGTTAGGGGTTAGGGTTAGGGTTAGGGTTAGGGCCTTAGGGTTAGGGTTACGGTTAGGGTTATATCACTTTTCAGTTTTCCTGTTATAATAATTGAACAGGCGACACATATGTGAATTAGTTTACAAAGTTGTGCTTTCCGTTTCTGTTCTTTCTTTGGAAACTTGTTTCTGTGCCATACAGTGTGAGATAACACTTTTCGGTTTCCCTGTATTCCTAATTGAGCGAGCGACACACATGTGATTTAGTTTACAAAGTAGTGCTTTGGGTTTCTGTTCTTCTTGGAAACTTGTTTCTGTGCTGTACAGTGTGATATATCACTTTTCAGTTCTCATGTTGTAATAATTGAACGGGCGACACGTATGTGATTTAGTTTACAAAGTTGTGCTTTGCTTTTCTGTTCTTTTGATGGAAACTAGTTTCTGTGCCGTACAGTGCGAGATAACACTTTTCGGTTTTCCTGTATTCCTAATTGAGCGAGTGACACACATGTGATTCAGTTTACAAAGTAGTGCTTTTCATTTACGTTCTTTCGTTGGAAACTTGTTCCTGTTAGGAACAAGTTAGGGTTAGGGTTAGGGTTAGGTTTATGTGAGGGCTGGGTAAGGGATAGGGTTAGCGTTAGGGTTAGGGTTAGGGTTAGGGTTAGGGTTAGGGGTTAGGGTTAGGGTTAGGGTTAGGGGTTAGGGTTAGGGTTAGGGTTAGGGCCTTAGGGTTAGGGTTAGGGTTAGGGTTATATCACTTTTCAGTTTTCCTGTTATAATAATTGAACAGGCGACACATATGTGAATTAGTTTACAAAGTTGTGCTTTGCTTTTCTGTTCTTTTTTTGGAAACTTGTTTCTGTGCCGTACAGTGCGAGATAACACTTTTCAGTTTTCCTGTATTCCTAATTGAGCGAGCGACACACAGGTGATTCTGTTTAAAAGTAGTGCTTTGCTTTTCTCTTCTATCGTTGGAAACTTGTTCTTGTGCTGTACAGTGAGATATATTACTTTTCAGTTTTCCGTTAATCCTAATGGAGCGAGTGACACACATGTGATTCAGTTTACAAAGTAGTGCTTTTCATTTACGTTCTTTCGTTGGAAACTTGTTCCTGTTAGGAACAAGTTAGAGTTAGGGTTAGGGTTAGGGTTAGGGTTAGGGTTAGGGTTAGGGTTAGGGTTAGGTGAGGGCTGGGTAAGGGATAGGGTTAGCGTTAGGGTTAGGGTTAGGGTTAGGGTTAGGGTTAGGGTTAGGGGTTAGGGTTAGGGTTAGGGTTAGGGCCTTAGGGTTAGGGTTAGGGTTAGGGTTATATCACTTTTCAGTTTTCCTGTTATAATAATTGAACAGGCGACACATATGTGAATTAGTTTACAAAGTTGTGCTTTCCGTTTCTGTTCTTTCTTTGTAAACTTGTTTCTTTGCCATACAGTGTGATATATCACTTTTCAGTTCTCATGTTGTAATAACTGAACGGGCGACACGTATGTGATTTAGTTTACAAAGTTGTGCTTTGATTTTCTGTTCTTTTGATGGAAACTAGTTTCTGTGCCGTACAGTGCGAGATAACACTTTTCGGTTTTCCTGTATTCCTAATTGAGCGAGTGACACACATGTGATTCAGTTTACAAAGTAGTGCTTTTCATTTATGTTCTTTCGTTGGAAACTTGTTCCTGTTAGGAACAAGATAGGGGTAGGGTTAGGGTTAGGGTTAGGTTAGGGCTGGGTAAGGGATAGGGTTAGCGTTAGGGTTAGGGTTAGGGTTATATCACTTTTCAGTTTTCCTGTTATAATAATTGAACAGGCGACACGTATGTGAATTAGTTTACAAAGTTGTGCTTCGCGGTTCTGTTCTTTCGATGGAAACATGTTCCTGTGCTGTACAGTGTGTTATATCACTTTTCAGTTTTCCTGTTATAATAATTGAACAGGCGACACGTATGTCATTTAGTTTACAAAGTTGTGCTTTCCGTTTCTGTTCTTTCTTTGGAAACTTGTTTCTGTGCCATGGAATGTGAGATAACACTTTTCGGTTTCCCTGTATTCCTAATTGAGCGAGCGACACACATGTGATTTAGTTTACAAAGTAGTGCTTTGGGTTTCTGTTCTTCTTGGAAACTTGTTTCTGTGCTGTACAGTGTGATATATCACTTTTCAGTTCTCCTGTTGTAATAATTGAACGGGCGACACACATGTGATTCAGTTTACAAAGTAGTGCTTTTCATTTACGTTCATTCGTTGGAAACTTGTTCCTTTTAGGAACAAGTTGGGTTAGGGTTAGGGTTAGGGTTAGGTTAGGGCTGGGTAAGGGATAGGGTTAGCGTTAGGGTTAGGGTTAGGGTTAGGGTTAGGGTTAGGGTTAGGGGTTAGGGTTAGGGTTAGGGTTAGGGCCTTAGGGTTAGGGTTAGGGTTAGGGTTATATCACTTTTCAGTTTTCCTGTTATAATAATTGAACAGGCGACACATATGTGAATTAGTTTACAAAGTTGTGCTTTCCGTTTCTGTTCTTTCTTTGGAAACTTGTTTCTGTGCCATACAGTGTGAGATAACACTTTTCGGTTTCCCTGTATTCCTAATTGAGCGAGCGACACACATGTGATTTAGTTTACAAAGTAGTGCTTTGGGTTTCTGTTCTTCTTGGAAACTTGTTTCTGTGCTGTACAGTGTGATATATCACTTTTCAGTTCTCATGTTGTAATAATTGAACGGGCGACACGTATGTGATTTAGTTTACAAAGTTGTGCTTTGATTTTCTGTTCTTTTGATGGAAACTAGTTTCTGTGCCGTACAGTGCGAGATAACACTTTTCGGTTTTCCTGTATTCCTAATTGAGCGAGTGACACACATGTCATTCAGTTTACAAAGTAGTGCTTTTCATTTACGTTCTTTTGTTGGAAACTTGTTCCTGTTAGGAACAAGTTAGGGTTAGGGTTAGGGTTAGGGTTAGGTGAGGGCTGGGTAAGGGATAGGGTTAGCGTTAGGGTTAGGGTTAGGGTTAGGGTTAGGGTTAGGGGTTAGGGTTAGGGTTAGTGTTAGGGTTAGGGTTAGGGGTTAGGGTTAGGGTTAGGGTTAGGGCCTTAGGGTTAGGGTTAGGGTTAGGGTTATATCACTTTTCAGTTTTCCTGTTATAATAATTGAACAGGCGACACATATGTGAATTAGTTTACAAAGTTGTGCTTTGCGGTACTGTTCTTTCGATGGAAACATGTTCCTGTGATGTACAGTGTGTTATATCACTTTTCAGTTTTCCTGTTATAATAATTGAACAGGCGACACGTATGTGAATTAGTTTACAAAGTTGTGCTTTCCGTTTCTGTTCTTTCTTTGGAAACTTGTTTCTGTGCCATGCAGTGTGAGATAACACTTTTCGGTTTCCCTGTATTCCTAATTGAGGGAGCAACGCACATGTGATTTAGTTTACAAAGTAGTGCTTTGGGTTTCTGTTCTTCTTGGAAACTTGTTTCTGTGCTGTACAGTGTGATATATCACTTTTCAGTTTTCCTGTTGTAATAATTGAACGGGCGACACGTATGTGATTTAGTTTACAAAGTTGTGCTTTGCTTTTCTGTTCTTTCGATGGAAACTAGTTTCTGTGCCGTACAGTGCGAGATAACACTTTTCGGTTTTCCTGTATTCCTAATTGAGCGAGTGATACACATGTGATTCAGTTTACAAAGTAGTGCTTTTCATTTACGTTCTTTCGTTGGAAACTTGTTCCTGTTAGGAACAAGTTAGGGTTAGGGTTAGGGTTAGGGTTAGGGTTAGGGTTAGGGTTAGGGTTAGGTGAGGGCTGGGTAAGGGATAGGGTTAGCGTTAGGGTTAGGGTTAGGGTTAGGGTTAGGGTTAGGTTTAGGGTTAGGGTTAGGGTTAGGGTTAGGGTTAGGGTTAGGGGTTAGGGTTAGGGTTAGGGTTAGGGCCTTAGGGTTAGGGTTAGTGTTAGGGTTATATCACTTTTCAGTTTTCCTGTTATAATAATTGAACCGGCGACACATATGTGAATTAGTTTACAAAGTTGTGCTTTCCGTTTCTGTTCTTTCTTTGGAAACTTGTTTCTGTGCCATACAGTGTGAGATAACACTTTTCGGTTTCCCTGTATTCCTAATTGAGCGAGCGACACACATGTGATTTAGTTTACAAAGTAGTGCTTTGGGTTTCTGTTCTTCTTGGAAACTTGTTTCTGTGCTGTACAGTGTGATATATCACTTTTCAGTTTTCCTGTTGTAATAATTGAAAGGGCAACACGTATGTCATTTAGTTTACAAAGTTGTGCTTTGCTTTTCCGTTCTTTTGATGGAAACTAGTTTCTGTGCCGTACAGTGCGAGATAACACTTTTCGGTTTTCCTGTATTCCTAATTGAGCGAGCGACACACATGAGATTTAGTTTACAAAGTAGTGCTTTGGGTTTCTGTTCTTCTTGGAAACTTGTTTCTGTGCTGTACAGTGTGATATATCACTTTTCAGTTCTCCTGTTGTAATAATTGAACGGGCGACACGTATGTGATTTAGTTTACAAAGTTGTGCTTTGCTTTTCTGTTCTTTCGATGGAAACTAGTTTCTGTGCCGTACAGTGCGAGAGAACACTTTTCGGTTTTCCTGTATTCCTAATTGAGCGAGTGACACACATGTGATTCAGTTTACAAAGTAGTGCTTTTCATTTACGTTCTTTCGTTGGAAACTTGTTCCTGTTAGGAACAAGTTAGAGTTAGGGTTAGGGTTAGGGTTAGGGTTAGGGTTAGGGTTAGGGTTAGGGCCTTAGGGTTAGGGTTAGGGTTAGGGTTATATCACTTTTCAGTTTTCCTGTTATAATAATTGAACAGGCGACACATACGTGAATTAGTTTACAAAGTTGTGCTTTGCGTTTCTGTCCTTTCAATGGAAACTTGTTTCTGTGCTGTACAGTGCGAGATAACACTTTTCAGTTTTACTGTATTCCTAATTGAGCGAGCGACACACAGGTGATTCTGTTTAAAAGTAGTGCTTTGCTTTTCTGTTCTTTCGTTGGAAACTTGTTCTTGTGCTGTACAGTGAGATATATTACTTTTCAGTTTTCCGTTAATCCTAATGGAGCGAGCGACACACATGTGATTTAGTTTACAAATTCGTGATTTTTTTTTGTTCTTTCATTTGAAACTTGTTCCTGTGCTGTACAATGTGATATATCACTTTTCAGTTTTCCTGTTAGAATAATTGAACAGGCGACACGTATGTGAATTAGTTTACAAAGATGTGCTTTGCGTTTCTGTTCTTTCGATGGAAACATGTTCCTGTGCTGTACAGTGTGTTATATCACTTTTCTGTTTTCCTCTGATAATAATTGAACAGGCGACACGTATGTGAATTAGTTTACAAAGTTGTGCTTTCCGTTTCTGTTCTTTCTTTGGAAACTTGTTTCTGTGCCATGCAGTGTGAGATAACACTTTTCGGTTTCCTTGTATTCTTAATTGAGGGAGCGACACACATGTGATTTAGTTTACAAAGTAGTGGTTTGGGTTTCTGTTCTTCTTGGAAACTTGTTTCTGTGCTGTACAGTGTGATATATCACTTTTCAGTTTTCCTGTTGTAATAATTGAACGGGCGACACGTATGTGATTTAGTTTACAAAGTTGTGCTTTGCTTTTCTGTTCTTTTGATGGAAACTAGTTTCTGTGCCGTACAGTGCGAGAGAACACTTTTCGGTTTTCCTGTATTCCTAATTGAGCGAGTGACACACATGTGATTCAGTTTACAAAGTAGTGCTTTTCATTTACGTTCTTTCGTTGGAAACTTGTTCCTGTTAGGAACAAGTTAGAGTTAGGGTTAGGGTTAGTGTTAGGATTAGGGTTAGGGTTAGGGTTAGGTGAGGGCTGGGTAAGGGATAGGGTTAGCGTTAGGGTTAGGGTTAGGGTTAGGGTTAGGGTTAGGTTTAGGGTTAGGGTTAGGGTTAGGGTTAGGGTTAGGGTTAGGGTTAGGGGTTAGGGTTAGGGTTAGGGTTAGGGCCTTAGGGTTAGGGTTAGGGTTAGGGTTATATCACTTTTCAGTTTTCCTGTTATAATAATTGAACAGGCGACACATATGTGAATTAGTTTACAAAGTTGTGCTTTCCGTTTCTGTTCTTTCTTTGGAAACTTGTTTCTGTGCCATACAGTGTGATATATCACTTTTCAGTTCTCATGTTGTAATAACTGAACGGGCGACACGTATGTGATTTAGTTTACAAAGTTGTGCTTTGCTTTTCTGTTCTTTTGATGGAAACTAGTTTCTGTGCCGTACAGTGCGAGATAACACTTTTCGGTTTTCCTGTATTCCTAATTGAGCGAGTGACACACATGTGATTCAGTTTACAAAGTAGTGCTTTTCATTTACGTTCTTTCGTTGGAAACTTGTTCCTGTTAGGAACAAGTTAGGGTTAGGGTTAGGGGTAGGGTTAGGTTAGGGCTGGGTAAGGGATAGGGTTAGCGTTAGGGTTAGGGTTAGGGTTATATCACTTTTCAGTTTTCCTGTTATAATAATTGAATAGGCGACACGTATGTGAATTAGTTTACAAAGTTGTGCTTTGAGGTTCTGTTCTTTCGATGGAAACATGTTCCTGTGCTGTACAGTGTGTTATATCAGTTTTCAGTTTTCCTCTTCTGATAATTGAACAGGCGACACGTATGTCATTTAGTTTACAAAGTTGTGCTTTGCTTTTCTGTTCTTTCGATGGAAACTAGTTTCTGTGCCGTACAGTGCGAGATAACACTTTTCGGTTTTCCTGTATTCCTAATTCAGCGAGTGACACACATGTGATTCAGTTTACAAAGGAGTGCTTTTCATTTACGTTCTTTCGTTGGAAACTTGTTCCTGTTAGGAACAAGTTAGGGTTAGGGTTAGGGTTAGGGTTAGGGTTAGGGTTAGTGTTAGGGTTAGGTTAGGGCTGGGTAAGGGATAGGGTTAGCGTTAGGGTTAGGGTTAGGGTTAGGGTTAGTGTTAGGGGTTAGGGTTAGGGTTAGGGTTAGGGCCTTAGGGTTAGGGTTAGGGCTAGGGTTATATCACTTTTCAGTTTTCCTGTTATAATAATTGAACAGGCGACACATATTTGAATTAGTTTACAAAGTTGTGCTTTCCGTTTCTGTTCTTTCTTTGGAAACTTGTTTCTGTGCCATACAGTGTGAGATAACACTTTTCGGTTTCCCTGTATTCCTAATTGAGCGAGCGACACACATGTGATTTAGTTTACAAAGTAGTGCTTTGGGTTTCTGTTCTTGGAAACTTGTTTCTGTGCTGTACAGTGTGATATATCACTTTTCAGTTCTCATGTTGTAATAATTGAACGGGCGACACGTATGTGATTTAGTTTACAAACTTGTGCTTTGCGTTTCTGTTCTTTTTTTGGAAACTTGTTTCTGTGCCGTACAGTGCGAGATAACACTTCAGTTTTCCTGTATTCCTAATTGGGCAAGTGACACACAGGTGATTCTGTTTAAAAGTAGTGCTTTGCTTTTCTGTTCTTTCATTGGAAACTTGTTCTTGTGCTGTACAGTGAGATATATTACTTTTCAGTTTTCCTGTTATAATAATTGAACAGGCGACACATATGTGAATTAGTTTACAAATTAGTGATTTTCTTTTTTGTTCTTTCATTTGAAACTTGTTCTTGTGCTGTACAATGTGATATATCACTTTTCAGTTTTCCTGTTATAATAATTGAACAGGCGACACGTATGTGAATTAGTTTACAAAGTTGTGCTTTCCGTTTCTGTTCTTTCTTTGGAAACTTGTTTCTGTGCCATGCAGTGTGAGATAACACTTTTCGGTTTCCCTGTATTCCTAATTGAGGGAGCGACACACATGTGATTTAGTTTACAAAGTAGTGCTTTGGGTTTCTGTTCTTCTTGGAAACTTGTTTCTGTGCTGTACAGTGTGATATATCACTTTTCAGTTTTCCTGTTGTAATAATTGAACGGGCGACTCGTATGTGATTTAGTTTACAAAGTTGTACTTTGCTTTTCTGTTCTTTCGATGGAAACTAGTTTCTGTGCCGTACAGTGCGAGATAACACTTTTCGGTTTTCCTGTATTCCTAATTGAGCGAGTGATACACATGTGATTCAGTTTACAAAGTAGTGCTTTTCATTTACGTTCTTTCGTTGGAAACTTGTTCCTGTTAGGAACAAGTTAGGGTTAGGGTTAGGGTTAGGGTTAGGGTTAGGGTTAGGTTTAGGGTTAGGGTTAGGGTTAGGGTTAGGGTTAGGGGTTAGGGTTAGGGTTAGGGTTAGGGCCTTAGGGTTAGGGTTAGTGTTAGGGTTATATCACTTTTCAGTTTTCCTGTTATAATAATTGAACCGGCGACACATATGTGAATTAGTTTACAAAGTTGTGCTTTCCGTTTCTGTTCTTTCTTTGGAAACTTGTTTCTGTGCCATACAGTGTGAGATAACACTTTTCGGTTTCCCTGTATTCCTAATTGAGCGAGCGACACACATGTGATTCAGTTTACAAAGTAGTGCTTTTCATTTACGTTCTTTTGTTGGAAACTTGTTCCTGTTAAGAACAAGTTAGGGTTAGGGTTAGGGTTAGGGTTAGTGTTAGGGTTAGGGTTAGGTTAGGACTGGGTAAGGGATAGGGTTAGCGTTAGGGAAAGGGTTAGGGTTAGGGTTAGGGTTAGGGTTAGGGGTTTGGGTTAGGGTTAGGGTTATATCACTTTTCAGTTTTCCTGTTATAATAATTGAACAGGCGACACGTATGTGAATTAGTTTACAAAGTTGTGCTTTGCGGTTCTGTTCTTTCGATGGAAACATGTTCCTGTGCTGTACAGTGTGTTATATCACTTTTCAGTTTTCCTCTGATAATAATTGAACAGGCGACACGGATGTCATTTAGTTTACAAAGTTGTGCTTTCCGTTTCTGTTCTTTCTTTGGAAACTTGTTTCTGTGCCATGCAGTGTGAGATAACACTTTTCGGTTTCCCTCTATTCCTAATTGAGCGAGCGACACACATGTGATTTAGTTTACAAAGTAGTGCTTTGGGTTTCTGTTCTTCTTGGAAACTTGTTTCTGTGCTGTACAGTGTGATATATCACTTTTCAGTTCTCCTGTTGTAATAATTGAACGGGCGACACACATGTGATTCAGTTTACAAAGTAGTGCTTTTCATTTATGTTCATTCGTTGGAAACTTGTTCCTGTTAGGAACAAGTTGGGTTAGGGTTAGGGTTAGGTTAGGGCTGGGTAAGGGATAGGGTTAGCGTTAGGGTTAGGGTTAGGGTTAGGGTTAGGGTTAGGGTTAGGGTTAGGTGAGGGCTGGGTAAGGGATAGGGTTAGCGTTAGGGTTAGGGTTAGGGTTAGGGTTAGGGTTAGGGTTAGGGTTAGGGGTTAGGGTTAGGGTTAGGGTTAGGGCCTTAGGGTTAGGGTTAGGGTTAGGGTTATATCACTTTTCAGTTTTCCTGTTATAATAATTGAACAGGCGACACATATGTGAATTAGTTTACAAAGTTGTGCTTTCCGTTTCTGTTCTTTCTTTGTAAACTTGTTTCTGTGCCATACAGTGTTATATATCACTTTTCAGTTCTCATGTTGTAATAACTGAACGGGCGACACGTATGTGATTTAGTTTACAAAGTTGTGCTTTGATTTTCTGTTCTTTTGATGGAAACTAGTTTCTGTGCCGTACAGTGCGAGATAACACTTTTCGGTTTTCCTGTATTCCTAATTGAGCGAGTGACACACATGTGATTCAGTTTACAAAGTAGTGCTTTTCATTTATGTTCTTTCGTTGGAAACTTGTTCCTGTTAGGAACAAGTTAGGGGTAGGGTTAGGGTTAGGGTTAGGTTAGGGCTGGGTAAGGGATAGGGTTAGCGTTAGGGTTAGGGTTAGGGTTATATCACTTTTCAGTTTTCCTGTTATAATAATTGAACAGGCGACACGTATGTGAATTAGTTTACAAAGTTGTGCTTCGCGGTTCTGTTCTTTCGATGGAAACATGTTCCTGTGCTGTACAGTGTGTTATATCACTTTTCAGTTTTCCTCTGATAATAATTGAACAGGCGACACGGATGTCATTTAGTTTACAAAGTTGTACTTTCCGTTTCTGTTCTTTCTTTGGAAACTTGTTTCTGTGCCATGCAGTGTGAGATAACAATTTTCGGTTTCCCTGTATTCCTAATTGAGCGAGCGACACACATGTGATTTAGTTTACAAAGTAGTGCTTTGGGTTTCTGTTCTTCTTGGAAACTTGTTTCTGTGCTGTACATTGTGATATATCACTTTTCAGTTCTCCTGTTGTAATAATTGAACGGGCGACACACATGTGATTCAGTTTACAAAGTAGTGCTTTTCATTTACGTTCTTTCGTTGGAAACTTGTTCCTGTTAGGAACAAGTTAGGGTTAGGGTTAGGGGTAGGGTTAGGTTAGGGCTGGGTAAGGGATAGGGTTAGCGTTAGGGTTAGGGTTAGGGTTATATCACTTTTCAGTTTTCCTGTTATAATAATTGAATAGGCGACACGTATGTGAATTAGTTTACAAAGTTGTGCTTTGAGGTTCTGTTCTTTCGATGGAAACATGTTCCTGTGCTGTACAGTGTGTTATATCAGTTTTCAGTTTTCCTCTTCTGATAATTGAACAGGCGACACGTATGTCATTTAGTTTACAAAGTTGTGCTTTGCTTTTCTGTTCTTTCGATGGAAACTAGTTTCTGTGCCGTACAGTGCGAGATAACACTTTTCGGTTTTCCTGTATTCCTAATTCAGCGAGTGACACACATGTGATTCAGTTTACAAAGGAGTGCTTTTCATTTACGTTCTTTCGTTGGAAACTTGTTCCTGTTAGGAACAAGTTAGGGTTAGGGTTAGGGTTAGGGTTAGGGTTAGGGTTAGTGTTAGGGTTAGGTTAGGGCTGGGTAAGGGATAGGGTTAGCGTTAGGGTTAGGGTTAGGGTTAGGGTTAGTGTTAGGGGTTAGGGTTAGGGTTAGGGTTAGGGCCTTAGGGTTAGGGTTAGGGCTAGGGTTATATCACTTTTCAGTTTTCCTGTTATAATAATTGAACAGGCGACACATATTTGAATTAGTTTACAAAGTTGTGCTTTCCGTTTCTGTTCTTTCTTTGGAAACTTGTTTCTGTGCCATACAGTGTGAGATAACACTTTTCGGTTTCCCTGTATTCCTAATTGAGCGAGCGACACACATGTGATTTAGTTTACAAAGTAGTGCTTTGGGTTTCTGTTCTTGGAAACTTGTTTCTGTGCTGTACAGTGTGATATATCACTTTTCAGTTCTCATGTTGTAATAATTGAACGGGCGACACGTATGTGATTTAGTTTACAAACTTGTGCTTTGCGTTTCTGTTCTTTTTTTGGAAACTTGTTTCTGTGCCGTACAGTGCGAGATAACACTTCAGTTTTCCTGTATTCCTAATTGGGCAAGTGACACACAGGTGATTCTGTTTAAAAGTAGTGCTTTGCTTTTCTGTTCTTTCATTGGAAACTTGTTCTTGTGCTGTACAGTGAGATATATTACTTTTCAGTTTTCCTGTTATAATAATTGAACAGGCGACACATATGTGAATTAGTTTACAAATTAGTGATTTTCTTTTTTGTTCTTTCATTTGAAACTTGTTCTTGTGCTGTACAATGTGATATATCACTTTTCAGTTTTCCTGTTATAATAATTGAACAGGCGACACGTATGTGAATTAGTTTACAAAGTTGTGCTTTCCGTTTCTGTTCTTTCTTTGGAAACTTGTTTCTGTGCCATGCAGTGTGAGATAACACTTTTCGGTTTCCCTGTATTCCTAATTGAGGGAGCGACACACATGTGATTTAGTTTACAAAGTAGTGCTTTGGGTTTCTGTTCTTCTTGGAAACTTGTTTCTGTGCTGTACAGTGTGATATATCACTTTTCAGTTTTCCTGTTGTAATAATTGAACGGGCGACTCGTATGTGATTTAGTTTACAAAGTTGTACTTTGCTTTTCTGTTCTTTCGATGGAAACTAGTTTCTGTGCCGTACAGTGCGAGATAACACTTTTCGGTTTTCCTGTATTCCTAATTGAGCGAGTGACACACATGTGATTCAGTTTACAAAGTAGTGCTTTTCATTTACGTTCTTTCGTTGGAAACTTGTTCCTGTTAGGAACAAGTTAGGGTTAGGGTTAGGGGTAGGGTTAGGTTAGGGCTGGGTAAGGGATAGGGTTAGCGTTAGGGTTAGGGTTAGGGTTATATCACTTTTCAGTTTTCCTGTTATAATAATTGAATAGGCGACACGTATGTGAATTAGTTTACAAAGTTGTGCTTTGAGGTTCTGTTCTTTCGATGGAAACATGTTCCTGTGCTGTACAGTGTGTTATATCAGTTTTCAGTTTTCCTCTTCTGATAATTGAACAGGCGACACGTATGTCATTTAGTTTACAAAGTTGTGCTTTGCTTTTCTGTTCTTTCGATGGAAACTAGTTTCTGTGCCGTACAGTGCGAGATAACACTTTTCGGTTTTCCTGTATTCCTAATTCAGCGAGTGACACACATGTGATTCAGTTTACAAAGGAGTGCTTTTCATTTACGTTCTTTCGTTGGAAACTTGTTCCTGTTAGGAACAAGTTAGGGTTAGGGTTAGGGTTAGGGTTAGGGTTAGGGTTAGTGTTAGGGTTAGGTTAGGGCTGGGTAAGGGATAGGGTTAGCGTTAGGGTTAGGGTTAGGGTTAGGGTTAGTGTTAGGGGTTAGGGTTAGGGTTAGGGTTAGGGCCTTAGGGTTAGGGTTAGGGCTAGGGTTATATCACTTTTCAGTTTTCCTGTTATAATAATTGAACAGGCGACACATATTTGAATTAGTTTACAAAGTTGTGCTTTCCGTTTCTGTTCTTTCTTTGGAAACTTGTTTCTGTGCCATACAGTGTGAGATAACACTTTTCGGTTTCCCTGTATTCCTAATTGAGCGAGCGACACACATGTGATTTAGTTTACAAAGTAGTGCTTTGGGTTTCTGTTCTTGGAAACTTGTTTCTGTGCTGTACAGTGTGATATATCACTTTTCAGTTCTCATGTTGTAATAATTGAACGGGCGACACGTATGTGATTTAGTTTACAAACTTGTGCTTTGCGTTTCTGTTCTTTTTTTGGAAACTTGTTTCTGTGCCGTACAGTGCGAGATAACACTTCAGTTTTCCTGTATTCCTAATTGGGCAAGTGACACACAGGTGATTCTGTTTAAAAGTAGTGCTTTGCTTTTCTGTTCTTTCATTGGAAACTTGTTCTTGTGCTGTACAGTGAGATATATTACTTTTCAGTTTTCCTGTTATAATAATTGAACAGGCGACACATATGTGAATTAGTTTACAAATTAGTGATTTTCTTTTTTGTTCTTTCATTTGAAACTTGTTCTTGTGCTGTACAATGTGATATATCACTTTTCAGTTTTCCTGTTATAATAATTGAACAGGCGACACGTATGTGAATTAGTTTACAAAGTTGTGCTTTCCGTTTCTGTTCTTTCTTTGGAAACTTGTTTCTGTGCCATGCAGTGTGAGATAACACTTTTCGGT
This sequence comes from Meriones unguiculatus, assembly GCF_030254825.1. Taxonomy (NCBI): domain Eukaryota; kingdom Metazoa; phylum Chordata; class Mammalia; order Rodentia; family Muridae; genus Meriones; species Meriones unguiculatus. Next base: position 87,982,900 of record NC_083351.1, read on the forward strand.
TTCCCTGTATTCCTAATTGAGGGAGCGACACACATGTGATTTAGTTTACAAAGTAGTGCTTTGGGTTTCTGTTCTTCTTGGAAACTTGTTTCTGTGCTGTACAGTGTGATATATCACTTTTCAGTTTTCCTGTTGTAATAATTGAACGGGCGACTCGTATGTGATTTAGTTTACAAAGTTGTACTTTGCTTTTCTGTTCTTTCGATGGAAACTAGTTTCTGTGCCGTACAGTGCGAGATAACACTTTTCGGTTTTCCTGTATTCCTAATTGAGCGAGTGATACACATGTGATTCAGTTTACAAAGTAGTGCTTTTCATTTACGTTCTTTCGTTGGAAACTTGTTCCTGTTAGGAACAAGTTAGGGTTAGGGTTAGGGTTAGGGTTAGGGTTAGGGTTAGGTTTAGGGTTAGGGTTAGGGTTAGGGTTAGGGTTAGGGGTTAGGGTTAGGGTTAGGGTTAGGGCCTTAGGGTTAGGGTTAGTGTTAGGGTTATATCACTTTTCAGTTTTCCTGTTATAATAATTGAACCGGCGACACATATGTGAATTAGTTTACAAAGTTGTGCTTTCCGTTTCTGTTCTTTCTTTGGAAACTTGTTTCTGTGCCATACAGTGTGAGATAACACTTTTCGGTTTCCCTGTATTCCTAATTGAGCGAGCGACACACATGTGATTCAGTTTACAAAGTAGTGCTTTTCATTTACGTTCTTTTGTTGGAAACTTGTTCCTGTTAAGAACAAGTTAGGGTTAGGGTTAGGGTTAGGGTTAGTGTTAGGGTTAGGGTTAGGTTAGGACTGGGTAAGGGATAGGGTTAGCGTTAGGGAAAGGGTTAGGGTTAGGGTTAGGGTTAGGGTTAGGGGTTTGGGTTAGGGTTAGGGTTATATCACTTTTCAGTTTTCCTGTTATAATAATTGAACAGGCGACACGTATGTGAATTAGTTTACAAAGTTGTGCTTTGCGGTTCTGTTCTTTCGATGGAAACATGTTCCTGTGCTGTACAGTGTGTTATATCACTTTTCAGTTTTCCTCTGATAATAATTGAACAGGCGACACGGATGTCATTTAGTTTACAAAGTTGTGCTTTCCGTTTCTGTTCTTTCTTTGGAAACTTGTTTCTGTGCCATGCAGTGTGAGATAACACTTTTCGGTTTCCCTCTATTCCTAATTGAGCGAGCGACACACATGTGATTTAGTTTACAAAGTAGTGCTTTGGGTTTCTGTTCTTCTTGGAAACTTGTTTCTGTGCTGTACAGTGTGATATATCACTTTTCAGTTCTCCTGTTGTAATAATTGAACGGGCGACACACATGTGATTCAGTTTACAAAGTAGTGCTTTTCATTTATGTTCATTCGTTGGAAACTTGTTCCTGTTAGGAACAAGTTGGGTTAGGGTTAGGGTTAGGTTAGGGCTGGGTAAGGGATAGGGTTAGCGTTAGGGTTAGGGTTAGGGTTAGGGTTAGGGTTAGGGTTAGGGTTAGGTGAGGGCTGGGTAAGGGATAGGGTTAGCGTTAGGGTTAGGGTTAGGGTTAGGGTTAGGGTTAGGGTTAGGGTTAGGGTTAGGGGTTAGGGTTAGGGTTAGGGTTAGGGCCTTAGGGTTAGGGTTAGGGTTAGGGTTATATCACTTTTCAGTTTTCCTGTTATAATAATTGAACAGGCGACACATATGTGAATTAGTTTACAAAGTTGTGCTTTCCGTTTCTGTTCTTTCTTTGTAAACTTGTTTCTGTGCCATACAGTGTTATATATCACTTTTCAGTTCTCATGTTGTAATAACTGAACGGGCGACACGTATGTGATTTAGTTTACAAAGTTGTGCTTTGATTTTCTGTTCTTTTGATGGAAACTAGTTTCTGTGCCGTACAGTGCGAGATAACACTTTTCGGTTTTCCTGTATTCCTAATTGAGCGAGTGACACACATGTGATTCAGTTTACAAAGTAGTGCTTTTCATTTATGTTCTTTCGTTGGAAACTTGTTCCTGTTAGGAACAAGTTAGGGGTAGGGTTAGGGTTAGGGTTAGGTTAGGGCTGGGTAAGGGATAGGGTTAGCGTTAGGGTTAGGGTTAGGGTTATATCACTTTTCAGTTTTCCTGTTATAATAATTGAACAGGCGACACGTATGTGAATTAGTTTACAAAGTTGTGCTTCGCGGTTCTGTTCTTTCGATGGAAACATGTTCCTGTGCTGTACAGTGTGTTATATCACTTTTCAGTTTTCCTGTTATAATAATTGAACAGGCGACACGTATGTCATTTAGTTTACAAAGTTGTGCTTTCCGTTTCTGTTCTTTCTTTGGAAACTTGTTTCTGTGCCATGGAATGTGAGATAACACTTTTCGGTTTCCCTGTATTCCTAATTGAGCGAGCGACACACATGTGATTTAGTTTACAAAGTAGTGCTTTGGGTTTCTGTTCTTCTTGGAAACTTGTTTCTGTGCTGTACAGTGTGATATATCACTTTTCAGTTCTCATGTTGTAATAATTGAACGGGCGACACGTATGTGATTTAGTTTACAAAGTTGTGCTTTGCTTTTCTGTTCTTTCGATGGAAACTAGTTTCTGTGCCGTACAGTGCGAGAGAACACTTTTCGGTTTTCCTGTATTCCTAATTGAGCAAGTGACACACATGTGATTCAGTTTACAAAGTAGTGCTTTTCATTTACGTTCATTCGTTGGAAACTTGTTCCTGTTAGGAAAAAGTTAGGGTTAGGGTTAGGGTTAGGGTTAGGTTAGGGCTGGGTAAGGGATAGGGTTAGCGTTAGGGTTAGGGTTAGGGTTAGGGTTAGGTTTAGGGGTTAGGGTTAGGGTTAGGGTTAGGGGTTAGGGTTAGGGTTAGGGTTAGGGCCTTAGGGTTAGGGTTAGGGCTAGGGTTATATCACTTTTCAGTTTTCCTGTTATAATAATTGAACAGGCGACACATATGTGAATTAGTTTACAAAGTTGTGCTTTCCGTTTCTGTTCTTTCTTTGGAAACTTGTTTCTGTGCCATACAGTGTGAGATAACACTTTTCGGTTTCCCTGTATTCCTAATTGAGCGAGCGACACACATGTGATTTAGTTTACAAAGTAGTGCTTTGGGTTTCTGTTCTTGGAAACTTGTTTCTGTGCTGTACAGTGTGATATATCACTTTTCAGTTCTCATGTTGTAATAATTGAACGGGCGACACGTATGTGATTTAGTTTACAAACTTGTGCTTTGCGTTTCTGTTCTATTTTTGGAAACTTGTTTCTGTGCCGTACAGTGCGAGATAACACTTCAGTTTTCCTGTATTCCTAATTGGGCAAGCGACACACAGGTGATTCTGTTTAAAAGTAGTGCTTTGCTTTTCTGTTCTTTCATTGGAAACTTGTTCTTGTGCTGTACAGTGAGATATATTACTTTTCAGTTTTCCTGTAATCCTAATGGAGCGAGCGACACACATGTAATTTAGTTTACAAATTAGTGATTTTCTTTTTTGTTCTTTCATTTGAAACTTGTTCTTGTGCTGTACAATGTGATATATCACTTTTCAGTTTTCCTGTTATAATAATTGAACAGGCGACACGTATGTGAATTAGTTTACAAAGTTGTGTTTTCCGTTTCTGTTCTTTCTTTGGAAACTTGTTTCTGTGCCATGCAGTGTGAGATAACACTTTTCGGTTTCCCTGTATTCCTAATTGAGGGAGCGACACACATGTGAATTAGTTTACAAAGTAGTGCTTTGGGTTTCTGTTCTTCTTGGAAACTTGTTTCTGTGCTGTACAGTGTGATATATCACTTTTCAGTTTTCCTGTTGTAATAATTGAACGGGCGACACGTATGTGATTTTGTTTAAAAGTTGTTCTTTGCTTTTCTGTTCTTTCGATGGAAACTAGTTTCTGTGCCGTACAGTGCGAGATAACACTTTTTGGTTTTCCTGTATTCCTAATTGAGCGAGTGACACACATGTATTTCAGTTTACAAAGTAGTGCTTTTCATTTACGTTCTTTCGTTGGAAACTTGTTCCTGTTAGGAACAAGTTAGGGTTAGGGTTAGGGTTAGGGTTAGGGTTAGGGTTAGGTGAGGGCTGGGTAAGGGATAGGGTTAGCGTTAGGGTTAGGGTTAGGGTTAGGGTTAGGGTTAGGGTTAGGTTTAGGGTTAGGGTTAGGGTTAGGGTTAGGGTTAGGGTTAGGGGTTAGGGTTAGGGTTAGGGTTAAGGCCTTAGGGTTAGGGTTAGTGTTAGGGTTATATCACTTTTCAGTTTTCCTGTTATAATAATTGAACCGGCGACACATATGTGAATTAGTTTACAAAGTTGTGCTTTCCGTTTCTGTTCTTTCTTTGGAAATTTGTTTCTGTGCCATACAGTGTGAGATAACACTTTTCGGTTTCCCTGTATTCCTAATTGAGCGAGCGACACACATGGGATTTAGTTTACAAAGTAGTGCTTTGGGTTTCTGTTCTTCTTAGAAACTTGTTTCTGTGCTGTACAGTGTGATATATCACTTTTCAGTTCTCCTGTTGTAATAATTGAACGGGCGACACGTATGTGATTTAGTTTACAAAGTTGTGCTTTGCTTTTCTGTTCTTTTGATGGAAACTAGTTTCTGTGCTGTACAGTGCGAGATAACACTTTTCGGTTTTCCTGTATTCCTAATTGAGCGAGTGACACACATGTGATTCAGTTTACAAAGTAGTGCTTTTCATTTACGTTCTTTCGTTGGAAACTTGTTCCTGTTAGGAACAAGTTAGGGTTAGGGTTAGGGTTAGGGTTAGGTGAGGGCTGGGTAAGGGATAGGGTTAGTGTTAGGGTTAGTGTTAGGTTTAGGGTTAGGGTTAGGGTTAGGGGTTAGGGTTAGGGTTAGTGTTAGGGTTAGGGTTAGGGTTAGGGGTTAGGGTTAGGGTTAGGGTTAGGGCCTTAGGGTTAGGGTTAGGGTTAGGGTTATATCACTTTTCAGTTTTCCTGTTATAATAATTGAACAGGCTACACATATGTGAATTAGTTTACAAAGTTGTGATTTGCGGTTCTGTTCTTTCGATGGAAACATGTTCCTGTGCTGTACAGTGTGTTATATCAGTTTTCAGTTTTCCTCTTCTAATAATTGAACAGGCGACACGTATGTCATTTAGTTTACAAAGTTGTGCTTTCCGTTTCTGTTCTTTCTTTGGAAACTTGTTTCTGTGCCATACAGTGTGAGATAACAATTTTCGGTTTCCCTGTATTCCTAATTGAGCGAGCGACACACATGAGATTTAGTTTACAAAGTAGTGTTTTTGGTTTCTGTTCTTCTTGGAAACTTGTTTCTGTGTTGTACAGTGTGATATATCACTTTTCAGTTCTCCTGTTGTAATAATTGAACGGGCGACACACATGTGATTCAGTTTACAAAGTAGTGCTTTTCATTTACGTTCATTCGTTGGAAACTTGTTCCTGTTAGGAACAAGTTGGGTTAGGGTTAGGGTTAGGGTTAGGTTAGGGCTGGGTAAGGGATAGGGTTAGCGTTAGGGTTAGGGTTAGGGTTAGGGTTAGGGTTAGGGTTAGGGGTTAGGGTTAGGGTTAGGGTTAGGGCCTTAGGGTTAGAGTTAGGGTTAGGGTTATATCCCTTACAGTTTTCCTGTTATAATAATTGAACAGGCGACACATATGTGAATTAGTTTACAAAGTTCTGCTTTCCGTTTCTGTTCTTTCTTTGGAAACTTGTTTCTGTGCCATACAGTGTTAGATAACACTTTTCGGTTTCCCTGTATTCCTAATTGAGCGAGCGACACACATGTGATTTAGTTTACAAAGTAGTGCTTTGGGTTTCTGTTCTTCTTGGAAACTTGTTTCTGTGCTGTACAGTGTGATATATCACTTTTCAGTTCTCATGTTGTAATAATTGAACGGGCGACACGTATGTGATTTAGTTTACAAAGTTGTGCTTTGCTTTTCTGTTCTTTTGATGGAAACTAGTTTCTGTGCTGTACAGTGCGAGATAACACTTTTCGGTTTTCCTGTATTCCTAATTGAGCGAGTGACACACATGTGATTCAGTTTACAAAGTAGTGCTTTTCATTTACGTTCTTTCGTTGGAAACTTGTTCCTGTTAGGAACAAGTTAGGGTTAGGGTTAGGGTTAGGGTTAGGTGAGGGCTGGGTAAGGGATAGGGTTAGTGTTAGGGTTAGTGTTAGGTTTAGGGTTAGGGTTAGGGTTAGGGGTTAGGGTTAGGGTTAGTGTTAGGGTTAGGGTTAGGGTTAGGGGTTAGGGTTAGGGTTAGGGTTAGGGCCTTAGGGTTAGGGTTAGGGTTAGGGTTATATCACTTTTCAGTTTTCCTGTTATAATAATTGAACAGGCTACACATATGTGAATTAGTTTACAAAGTTGTGATTTGCGGTTCTGTTCTTTCGATGGAAACATGTTCCTGTGCTGTACAGTGTGTTATATCAGTTTTCAGTTTTCCTCTTCTAATAATTGAACAGGCGACACGTATGTCATTTAGTTTACAAAGTTGTGCTTTCCGTTTCTGTTCTTTCTTTGGAAACTTGTTTCTGTGCCATACAGTGTGAGATAACAATTTTCGGTTTCCCTGTATTCCTAATTGAGCGAGCGACACACATGAGATTTAGTTTACAAAGTAGTGTTTTTGGTTTCTGTTCTTCTTGGAAACTTGTTTCTGTGTTGTACAGTGTGATATATCACTTTTCAGTTCTCCTGTTGTAATAATTGAACGGGCGACACACATGTGATTCAGTTTACAAAGTAGTGCTTTTCATTTACGTTCATTCGTTGGAAACTTGTTCCTGTTAGGAACAAGTTGGGTTAGGGTTAGGGTTAGGGTTAGGTTAGGGCTGGGTAAGGGATAGGGTTAGCGTTAGGGTTAGGGTTAGGGTTAGGGTTAGGGTTAGGGTTAGGGGTTAGGGTTAGGGTTAGGGTTAGGGCCTTAGGGTTAGAGTTAGGGTTAGGGTTATATCCCTTACAGTTTTCCTGTTATAATAATTGAACAGGCGACACATATGTGAATTAGTTTACAAAGTTCTGCTTTCCGTTTCTGTTCTTTCTTTGGAAACTTGTTTCTGTGCCATACAGTGTTAGATAACACTTTTCGGTTTCCCTGTATTCCTAATTGAGCGAGCGACACACATGTGATTTAGTTTACAAAGTAGTGCTTTGGGTTTCTGTTCTTCTTGGAAACTTGTTTCTGTGCTGTACAGTGTGATATATCACTTTTCAGTTCTCATGTTGTAATAATTGAACGGGCGACACGTATGTGATTTAGTTTACAAAGTTGTGCTTTGCTTTTCTGTTCTTTTGATGGAAACTAGTTTCTGTGCTGTACAGTGCGAGATAACACTTTTCGGTTTTCCTGTATTCCTAATTGAGCGAGTGACACACATGTCATTCAGTTTACAAAGTAGTGCTTTTCATTTACGTTCTTTCGTTGGAAACTTGTTCCTGTTAGGAACAAGTTAGGGTTAGGGTTAGGGTTAGGGTTAGGGTTAGGGTTAGGTGAGGGCTCGGTAAGGGATAGGGTTAGCGTTAGGGTTAGGGTTAGGGTTAGGGTTAGGGTTAGGGGTTAGGGTCAGGGTTAGTGTTAGGGTTAGGGTTAGGGTTAGGGGTTAGGGTTAGGGTTAGGGTTAGGGCCTTAGGGTTAGGGTTAGGGTTAGGGTTATATCACTTTTCAGTTTTCCTGTTATAATAATTGAACAGGCGACACATATGTGAATTAGTTTACAAAGTAGTGCTTTGCGGTTCTGTTCTTTCGATGGAAACATGTTCCTGTGCTGTACAGTGTGTTATATCACTTTTCAGTTTTCCTCTTCTAATAATTGAACAGGCGACACGTATGTCATTTAGTTTACAAAGTTGTGCTTTCCATTTCTGTTCTTTCTTTGGACACTTGTTTCTGTGCCATACAGTGTGAGATAACAATTTTCGGTTTCCCTGTATTCCTAATTGAGCGAGCTACACACATGAGATTTAGTTTACAAAGTAGTGTTTTTGGTTTCTGTTCTTCTTGGAAACTTGTTTCTGTGCTGTACAGTGTGATATATCACTTTTCAGTTCTCCTGTTGTAATATTTGAACGGGCGACACGTATGTGATTTAGTTTACAAACTTGTGCTTTGCTTTTCTGTTCTTTCGATGGAAACTAGTTTCTGTGCCGTACAGTGCGAGAGAACACTTTTCGGTTTTCCTGTATTCCTAATTGAGCGAGTGACACACATGTGATTCAGTTTACAAAGTAGTGCTTTTCATTTACGTTCTTTCGTTGGAAACTTGTTCCTGTTAAGAACAAGTTAGGGTTAGGGTTAGGGTTAGGGTTAGGGTTAGGGTTAGGGTTAGGGTTAGGTTAGGGCTGGGTAAGGGATAGGGTTAGCGTTAGGGAAAGGGTTAGGGTTAGGGTTAGGGTTAGGGTTAGGGTTAGGGTGAGGGTTAGGGTTAGGGGTTTGGGTTAGGGTTAGGGTTATATCACTTTTCAGTTTTCCTGTTATAATAATTGAACAGGCGACACGTATGTGAATTAGTTTACAAAGTTGTGCTTTGCGGTTCTGTTCTTTCGATGGAAACATGTTCCTGTGCTGTACAGTGTGTTATATCACTTTTCAGTTTTCCTCTGATAATAATTGAACAGGCGACACGGATGTCATTTAGTTTACAAAGTTGTGCTTTCCGTTTCTGTTCTTTCTTTGGAAACTTGTTTCTGTGCCATGCAGTGTGAGATAACACTTTTCGGTTTCCCTGTATTCCTAATTGAGCGAGCGACACACATGTGATTTAGTTTACAAAGTAGTGCTTTGGGTTTCTGTTCTTCTTGGAAACTTGTTTCTGTGCTGTACAGTGTGATATATCACTTTTCAGTTCTCCTGTTGTAATAATTGAACGGGCGACACACATGTGATTCAGTTTACAAAGTAGTGCTTTTCATTTACGTTCATTCGTTGGAAACTTGTTCCTGTTAGGAACAAGTTAGGGTTAGGGTTAGGGTTAGGGTTAGGTTAGGGCTGGGTAAGGGATAGGGTTAGCGTTAGGGTTAGGGTTAGGGTTAGGGTTAGGGTTAGGGGTTAGGGTTAGGGTTTGGGTTAGGGCCTTAGGGTTAGGGTTAGGGTTAGGGTTATATCACTTTTCAGTTTTCCTGTTATAATAATTGAACAGGCGACACATATGTGAATTAGTTTACAAAGTTGTGCTTTCCGTTTCTGTTCTTTCTTTGGAAACTTGTTTCTGTGCCATACAGTGTGAGATAACACTTTTCGGTTTCCCTGTATTCCTAATTGAGCGAGCGACACACATGTGATTTAGTTTACAAAGTAGTGCTTTGGGTTTCTGTTCTTCTTGGAAACTTGTTTCTGTGCTGTACAGTGTGATATATCACTTTTCAGTTCTCATGTTGTAATAATTGAACGGGAGACACGTATGTGATTTAGTTTACAAAGTTGTGCTTTGCTTTTCTGTTCTTTTGATGGAAACTAGTTTCTGTGCTGTACAGTGCGAGATAACACTTTTCGGTTTTCCTGTATTCCTAATTGAGCGAGTGACACACATGTGATTCAGTTTATAAAGTAGTGCTTTTCATTTACGTTCTTTCGTTGGAAACTTGTTCCTGTTAGGAACAAGTTAGGGTTAGGGTTAGGGTTAGGGTTAGGTGAGGGATGGGTAAGGGATAGGGTTAGTGTTAGGGTTAGGGTTAGGGTTAGGGTTAGGGTTAGGGGTTAGGGTTAGGGTTAGTGTTAGGGTTAGGGTTAGGGTTAGGGTTAGGGGTTAGGGTTAGGGTTAGGGTTAGGGCCTTAGGGTTAGGGTTAGGGTTAGGGTTATATCACTTTTCAGTTTTCCTGTTATAATAATTGAACAGGCTACACATATGTGAATTAGTTTACAAAGTTGTGCTTTGCGGTTCTGTTCTTTCGATGGAAACATGTTCCTGTGCTGTACAGTGTGTTATATAACTTTTCAGTTTTCCTCTTCTAATAATTGAACAGGCGACACGTATGTCATTTAGTTTACAAAGTTGTTCTTTCCGTTTCTGTTCTTTCTTTGGAAACTTGTTTCTGTGCCATACAGTGTGAGATAACAATTTTCGGTTTCCCTGTATTCCTAATTGAGCGAGCGACACATGAGATTTAGTTTACAAAGTAGTGTTTTTGGTTTCTGTTCTTCTTGGAAACTTGTTTCTGTGCTGTACAGTGTGATATATCACTTTTCAGTTCTCCTGTTGTAATAATTGAACGGGCGACATGTATGTGATTTAGTTTACAAACTTGTGCTTTGCTTTTCTGTTCTTTCGATGGAAACTAGTTTCTGTGCCGTACAGTGCGAGATAACACTTTTCGGTTTTCCTGTATTCCTAATTGAGCGAGTGACACACATGTGATTCAGTTTACAAAGTAGTGCTTTTCATTTACGTTCTTTCGTTGGAAACTTGTTCCTGTTAAGAACAAGTTAGGGTTAGGGTTAGGGTTAGGGTTAGGGTTAGGGTTAGGGTTAGGGTTAGGTTTAGGTGAGGGCTGGGTAATGGATAGGGTTAGCGTTAGGGTTAGGGTTAGGGTTAGGGTTAGGGTTAGGGTTAGGGTTAGGGGTTAGGGTTAGGGTTAGGGTTAGGGCCTTAGGGTTAGGGTTAGGGTTAGGGTTAGGGTTAGGGTTAGGGGTTTGGGTTAGGGTTAGGGTTATATCACTTTTCAGTTTTCCTGTTATAATAATTGAACAGGCGACACGTATGTGAATTAGTTTACAAAGTTGTGCTTTGCGGTTCTGTTCTTTCGATGGAAACATGTTCCTGTGCTGTACAGTGTGTTATATCACTTTTCAGTTTTCCTCTGATAATAATTGAACAGGCGACACGGATGTCATTTAGTTTACAAAGTTGTACTTTCCGTTTCTGTTCTTTCTTTGGAAACTTGTTTCTGTGCCATGCAGTGTGAGATAACACTTTTCGGTTTCCCTGTATTCCTAATTGAGCGAGCGACACACATGTGATTTAGTTTACAAAGTAGTGCTTTGGGTTTCTGTTCTTCTTGGAAACTTGTTTCTGTGCTGTACAGTGTGATATATCACTTTTCAGTTCTCCTGTTGTAATAATTGAACGGGCGACACACATGTGATTCAGTTTACAAAGTAGTGCTTTTCCTTTACGTTCATTCGTTGGAAACTTGTTCCTGTTAGGAACAAGTTAAGGTTAGGGTTAGGGTTAGGGTTAGGTTAGGGCTGGGTAAGGGATAGGGTTAGCGTTAGGGTTAGGGTTAGGGTTAGGGTTAGGGGTTAGGGTTAGGGTAAGGGTTAGGGCCTTAGGGTTAGGGTTAGGGTTAGGGTTATATCACTTTTCAGTTTTCCTGTTATAATAATTGAACAGGCGACACATATGTGAATTAGTTTACAAAGTTGTGCTTTGCGTTTCTGTCCTTTCAATGGAAACTTCTTTCTGTGCCGTACAGTGCGAGATAACACTTTTCAGTTTTCCTGTATTCCTAATTGAGCGAGCGACACACAGGTGATTCTGTTTAAAAGTAGTGCTTTGCTTTTCTGTTCTTTCGTTGGAAACTTGTTCTTGTGCTGTACAGTGAGATATATTACTTTTCAGTTTTCCGGTAATCCTAATGGAGCAAGCGACACACATGTGATTTAGTTTACAAATTAGTGATTTTTTTTTGTTCTTTCATTTGAAACTTGTTCCTGTGCTGTACAATGTGATATATCACTTTTCAGTTTTCCTGTTAGAATAATTGAACAGGCGACACGTATGTGAATTAGTTTACAAAGATGTGCTTTGCGTTTCTGTTGTTTCGATGGAAACATGTTCCTGTGCTGTACAGTGTGTTATATCACTTTTCCGTTTTCCTCTGATAATAATTGAACAGGCGACACGTATGTGAATTAGTTTACAAAGTTGTGCTTTCCGTTTCTGTTCTTTCTTTGGAAACTTGTTTCTGTGCCATGCAGTGTGAGATAACACTTTTCGGTTTCCTTGTATTCCTAATTGAGGGAGCGACACACATGTGATTTAGTTTAAAAAGTAGTGCTTTGGGTTTCTATTCTTCTTGGAAACTTGTTTCTGTGCTGTACAGTGTGATATATCACTTTTCAGTTTTCCTGTTGTAATAATTGAACGGGCGACACGTATGTGATTTAGTTTACAAAGTTGTGCTTTGCTTTTCTGTTCTTTTGATGGAAACTAGTTTCTGTGCCGTACAGTGCGAGAGAACACTTTTCGGTTTTCCTGTATTCCTAATTGAGCGAGTGACACACATGTGATTCAGTTTACAAAGTAGTGCTTTTCATTTACGTTCTTTCGTTGGAAACTAGTTCCTGTTAGGAACAAGTTAGGGTTAGGGTTAGGGTTAGGGTTAGGGTTAGGGTTAGGGTTAGGTTTAGGTGAGGGCTGGGTAAGGGATAGGGTTAGCGTTAGGGTTAGGGTTAGGGTTAGGGTTAGGGTTAGGGGTTAGGGTTAGGGTTAGGGTTAGGGCCTTAGGGTTAGGGTTAGGGTTAGGGTTATATCACTTTTCAGTTTTCCTGTTATAATAATTGAACAGGCGACACATATGTGAATTAGTTTACAAAGTTGTGCTTTCCGTTTCTGTTCTTTCTTTGGAAACTTGTTTCTGTGCCATACAGTGTGAGATAACACTTTTCGGTTTCCCTGTATTCCTAATTGAGCGAGCGACACACATGTGATTTAGTTTAAAAAGTAGTGCTTTAGGTTTCTGTTCTTCTTGGAAACTTGTTTCTGTGCTGTACAGTGTGATATATCACTTTTCAGTTCTCATGTTGTAATAATTGAACGGGCGACACGTATGTGATTTAGTTTAAAAACTTGTGCTTTGCTTTTCTGTTCTTTTGATGGAAACTAGTTTCTGTGCCGTACAGTGCGAGATAACACTTTTCGGTTTTCCTGTATTCCTAATTGAGCGAGTGACACACATGTGATTCAGTTTACAAAGTAGTGCTTTTCATTTACGTTCTTTCGTTGGAAACTTGTTCCTGTTAGGAACAAGTTAGGGTTAGGGTTAGGGTTAGGGTTAGGTTAGGGCTGGGTAAGGGATAGGGTTAGCGTTAGGGTTAGGGTTAGGGTTATATCACTTTTCAGTTTTCCTGTTATAATAATTGAACAGGCGACACGTATGTGAATTAGTTTACAAAGTTGTGCTTTGCGGTTCTGTTCTTTCGATGGAAACATGTTCCTGTGCTGTACAGTGTGTTATATCACTTTTCAGTTTTCCTCTTCTAATAATTGAACAGGCGACACGTATGTCATTTAGTTTACAAAGTTGTGCTTTGCTTTTCTGTTCTTTCTATGGAAACTAGTTTCTGTGCTGTACAGTGCGAGATAACACTTTGCGGTTTTCCTGTATTCCTAATTCAGCGAGTGACACACATGTGATTCAGTTTACAAAGGAGTGCTTTTCATTTACGTTCTTTCGTTGGAAACTTGTTCCTGTTAGGAACAAGTTAGGGTTAGGGTTAGGGTTAGTGTTAGGGTTAGGGTTAGCGTTAGGTTAGGGCTGGGTACGGGATAGGGTTAGCGTTAGGGAAAGGGTTAGGGTTAGGGTTAGGGTTAGGGTTAGGGGTTAGGGTTAGGGTTAGGGTTATATCACTTTTCAGTTTTCCTGTTATAATAATTGAACAGGCGACACGTATGTGAATTAGTTTACAAAGTTGTGCTTTGCGGTTCTGTTCTTTCGATGGAAACATGTTCCTGTACTGTACAGTGTGTTATATCACTTTTCAGTTTTCCTGTTATAATAATTGAACAGGCGACACGTATGTCATTTAGTTTACAAAGTTGTGCTTTCCGTTTCTGTTCTTTCTTTGGAAACTTGTTTCTGTGCCATGCAGTGTGAGATAACACTTTTCGGTTTCCCTGTATTCCTAATTGAGCGAGCGACACACATGTGATTTAGTTTACAAAGTAGTGCTTTGGGTTTCTGTTCTTCTTGGAAACTTGTTTCTGTGCTGTACAGTGTGATATATCACTTTTCAGTTCTCCTGTTGTAATAATTGAACGGGCGACACGTATGTGATTTAGTTTACAAAGTTGTGCTTTGCTTTTCTGTTCTTTCGATGGAAACTAGTTTCTGTGCCATACAGTGCGAGAGAACACTTTTCGGTTTTCCTGTATTCGTAATTGAGCGAGTGACACACATGTGATTCAGTTTACAAAGTAGTGCTTTTCATTTACATTCATTCGTTGGAAACTTGTTCCTGTTAGGAACAAGTTAGGGTTAGGGTTAGGGTTAGGGTTAGGTTAGGGCTGGGTAAGGGATAGGGTTAGCGTTAGGGTTAGGGTTAGGGTTAGGGTTAGTTTTAGGGGTTAGGGTTAGGGTTAGGGTTAGGGGTTAGGGTTAGGGTTAGGGTTAGGGCCTTAGGGTTAGGGTTAGGGTTAGGGTTAGGGTTAGGGTTAGGTGAGGGCTGGGTAAGGGATAGGGTTAGCGTTAGGGTTAGGGTTAGGGTTAGGGTTAGGGGTTAGGGTTAGGGTTAGGGGTTAGGGTTAGGGTTAGTGTTAGGGTTAGGGTTAGGGTTAGGGGTTAGGGTTAGGGTTAGGGTTATGGCCTTAGGGTTAGGGTTAGGGTTAGGGTTATATCACTTTTCAGTTTTCCTGTTATAATAATTGAACAGGCGACACATATGTGAATTAGTTTACAAACTTGTGCTTTGCGTTTCTGTTCTTTTTTTGGAAACTTGATTCTGTGCCGTACATTGCGAGATAACACTTCAGTTTTCCTGTATTCCTAATTGAGCAAGCGACACACATGTGATTCTGTTTAAAAGTAGTGCTTTGCTTTTCTGTTCTGTCGTTCGAAACTTGTTCTTGTGCTGTACAGTGAGATATATTACTTTTCAGTTTTCCTGTAATCCTAATGGAGCGAGCGACACACATGTGATTTAGTTTACAAATTAGTGATTTTCTTTTTTGTTCTTTCATTTGAAACTTGTTCTTGTGCTGTACAATGTGATATATCACTTTTCAGTTTTCCTGTTATAATTATTGAACAGGCGACACGTATGTGAATTAGTTTACAAAGATGTGCTTTGCGTTTCTGTTCTTTCGATGGAAACATGTTCATGTGCTGTACAGTGTGTTATATCACTTTTCAGTTTTCCTCTAATAATAATTGAACAGGCGACACGTTTGTGAATTAGTTTACAAAGTTGTGCTTTCCGTTTCTGTTCTTTCTTTGGAAACTTGTTTCTGTGCCATGCAGTGTGAGATAACACTTTTCGGTTTCCCTGTATTCCTAATTGAGCGAGCGACACACATGTGATTTAGTTTACAAAGTAGTGCTTTGGGTTTCTGTTCTTCTTGGAAACTTGTTTCTGTGCTGTACAGTGTGATATATCACTTTTCAGTTCTCCTGTTGTAATAATTGAACGGGCGACACGTATGTGATTTAGTTTACAAAGTTGTGCTTTGCTTTTCTGTTCTTTCGATGGAAACTAGTTTCTGTGCCGTACAGTGCGAGAGAACACTTTTCGGTTTTCCTGTATTCGTAATTGAGCGAGTGACACACATGTGATTCAGTATACAAAGTAGTGCTTTTCATTTACATTCATTCGTTGGAAACTTGTTCCTGTTAGGAACAAGTTAGGGTTAGGGTTAGGGTTAGGGTTAAGTTAGGGCTGGGTAAGGGATAGGGTTAGCGTTAGGGTTAGGGTTAGGGTTAGGGTTAGTTTTAGGGGTTAGGGTTAGGGTTAGGGTTAGGGGTTAGGGTTAGGGTTAGGGTTACGGCCTTAGGGTTAGGGTTAGGGTTAGGGTTAGGGTTAGGTGAGGGCTGGGTAAGGGATAGGGTTAGCGTTAGGGTTAGGGTTAGGGTTAGGGTTAGGGTTAGGGGTTAGGGTTAGGGTTAGGGGTTAGGGTTAGGGTTAGTGTTAGGGTTAGGTTTAGGGTTAGGGGTTAGGGTTAGGGTTAGGGTTATGGCCTTAGGGTTAGGGTTAGGGTTAGGGTTATATCACTTTTCAGTTTTCCTGTTATAATAATTGAACAGGCGACACATATGTGAATTAGTTTACAAACTTGTGCTTTGCGTTTCTGTTCTTTTTTTGGAAACTTGATTCTGTGCCGTACATTGCGAGATAACACTTCAGTTTTCCTGTATTCCTAATTGAGCAAGCGACACACATGTGATTCTCTTTAAAAGTAGTGCTTTGCTTTTCTGTTCTGTCGTTCGAAACTTGTTCTTGTGCTGTACAGTGAGATATATTACTTTTCAGTTTTCCTGTAATCCTAATGGAGCGAGCGACACACATGTGATTTAGTTTACAAATTAGTGATTTTCTTTTTTGTTCTTTCATTTGAAACTTGTTCTTGTGCTGTACAATGTGATATATCACTTTTCAGTTTTCCTGTTATAATAATTGAACAGGCGACAGGTATGTGAATTAGTTTACAAAGATGTGCTTTGCGTTTCTGTTCTTTCGATGGAAACATGTTCATGTGCTGTACAGTGTGTTATATCACTTTTCAGTTTTCCTCTAATAATAATTGAACAGGCGACACGTTTGTGAATTAGTTTACAAAGTTGTGCTTTCCGTTTCTGTTCTTTCTTTGGAAATTTGTTTCTGTGCCATGCAGTGTGAGATAACACTTTTCGGTTTCCCTGTATTCCTAATTGAGGGAGCGACACACATGTGATTTAGTTTACAAAGTAGTGCTTTGGGTTTCTGTTCTTCTTGGAAACTTGTTTCTGTGCTGTACAGTGTGATATATCACTTTTCAGTTCTCCTGTTGTAATAATTGAACGGGCGACACGTATGTGATTTAGTTTACAAACTTGTGCTTTGCGTTTCTGTTCTTTTTTTGGAAACTTGTTTCTGTGCCGTACAGTGCGAGATAACACTTCAGTTTTCCTGTATTCCTAATTGGGCAAGCGACACACAGGTGATTCTGTTTAAAAGTAGTGCTTTGCTTTTCTGTTCTTTCGTTGGAAACTTGTTCTTGTGCTGTACAGTGAGATATATTACTTTTCAGTTTTCCTGTAATCCTAATGGAGCAAGCGACACACATGTAATTTAGTTTACAAATTAGTGATTTTCTTTTTTGTTCTTTCATTTGAAACTTGTTCTTGTGCTGTACAATGTGATATATCACTTTTCAGTTTTCCTGTTATAATAATTGAACAGTCGACACGTATGTGAATTAGTTTACAAAGTTGTGCTTTCCGTTTCTGTTCTTTTTTGGAAACTTTTTTCTGTGCCATGCACTGTGAGATAACACTTTTGGGTTTCCCTGTATTCCTAATTGAGGGAGCGACACACATGTGATTCAGTTTACGAAGTAGTGCTTTTCATTTACGTTCATTCGTTGGAAACTTGTTCCTGTTAGGAACAAGTTAGGGTTAGGGTTAGGGTTAGGTTAGGGCTGGGTAAGGGATAGGGTTAGCGTTAGGGTTAGGGTTAGGGTTAGGGTTAGGGTTAGGGTTAGGGGTTAGGGTTAGGGTTAGGGTTAGGGCCTTAGGGTTAGGGTTAGGGTTAGGGTTATATCACTTTTCAGTTTTCCTGTTATAATAATTAAACAGGCGACACATATGTGAATTAGTTTACAAAGTTGTGCTTTGCTTTTCTGTTCTTTCGATGGAAACTAGTTTCTGTGCCGTACAGTGCGAGATAACACTTTTCGGTTTTCCTGTATTCCTAATTGAGCGAGTGACACACATGTGATTCAGTTTACAAAGTAGTGCTTTTCATTTACGTTCATTCTTTGGAAACTTGTTCCTGTTAGGAACAAGTTAGGGTTAGGGTTAGGGTTAGGGTTAGGGTTAGGGTTAGGTTAAGGCTGGGTAAGGGATAGGGTTAGGGTTAGGGTTAGGGTTAGGGTTAGGGTTAGGGGTTAGGGTTAGGGTTAGGGTTAGGGTTAGGGGTTAGGGTTAGGGTTAGGGTTAGGGCCTTAGGGTTAGGGTTAGGGTTAGGGTTATATCACTTTTCAGTTTTCCTGTTATAATAATTGAACAGGCGACACATATGTGAATTAGTTTACAAAGTTGTGCTTTCGATTTCTCTTCTTTCTTTGGAAACTTGTTTCTGTGCCATGCAGTGTGAGATAACACTTTTCGGTTTCCCTGTATTCCTAATTGAGCGAGCGACACACATGTGATTTAGTTTACAAAGTAGTGCTTTGGGTTTCTGTTCTTCTTGGAAACTTGTTTCTGTGCTGTACAGTGTGATATATCACTTTTCAGTTCTCCTGTTGTAATAATTGAATGGGCGACATGTATGTGATTTAGTTTACAAAGTTGTGCTTTGCTTTTCTGTTCTTTCGATGGAAACTAGTTTCTGTGCCGTACAGTGCGAGATAACACTTTTCGGTTTTCCTGTATTCCTAATTCAGCGAGTGACACACATGTGATTCAGTTTACAAAGTAGTGCTTTTCATTTACGTTCATTCGTTAGAAATTGTTCCTGTTAGGAACAAGTTAGGGTTATGGTTAGGGTTAGGTTAGGGCTGGGTAAGGGATAGGGTTAGCGTTAGGGTTAGGGTTAGGGTTAGCATTAGGGGTTAGGGTTAGGGATAGGGTTAGGGTTAGGGGTTAGGGTTAGGGTTAGGGTTAGGGCCTTAGGGTTAGGGTTATATCACTTTTCAGTTTCCTGTTATAATAATTGAACAGGCGACACATATGTGAATTAGTTTACAATGTTGTGCTTTCCGTTTCTGTTCTTTCTTTGGAAACTTGTTTCTGTGCCATACAGTGTGAGATAACACTTTTCGGTTTCCCTGTATTCCTAATTGAGCGAGCGACGCACATGTGATTTAGTTTACAAAGTAGTGTTTTGGGTTTCTGTTCTTCTTGGAAACTTGTTTCTGTGCTATACAGTGTGATATATCACTTTTCAGTTCTCATGTTGTAATAAATGAACGGGCGACACGTATGTGATTTAGTTTACAAACTTGTGCTTTGCGTTTCTGTTCTTTTTTTGGAAACTTGTTTCTGTGCCGTACAGTGCGAGATAACACTTTTCAGTTTTCCTGTATTTCTAATTGAGCAAGCGACACACAGGTGATTCTGTTTAAAAGTAGTGCTTTGCTTTTCTGTTCTTTCGTTGGAAACTTGTTCTTGTGCTGTACAGTGAGATATATTACTTTTCAGTTTTCCTGTAATCCTAATGGAGCGAGCGACACACATGTGATTTAGTTTACAAATTAGTGATTTTCTTTTTTGTTCTTTCATTTGAAAGTTGTTCCTGTGCTGTACAATGTGATATATCACTTTTCAGTTTTCCTGTTATAATAAATGAACAGGCGACACGTATGTGAATTAGTTTA